>NC_052065.1:90835293-91135293 GCF_903992535.2 Arvicola amphibius | reverse complement strand
CAGGGTAAACGGTGGACTTAGGGTGGTAATGGTAGTCTTCTCAGCCGCAAGAAATGACCCTCTCTGGTGTGGGATATTGGTAGCTGGGGAGGCTGTGCTTGTTGAGGGTAGAGCCGTGAGTATACGGGAAATCTCTTTCTCTGGGCAATAGTTCCATGAATTGAAAGCTACTCCAAAGAGTCCATTTCATTTCAAAAGAAAAATAAATGAAATAAATTAAAATGAATTGAAAGTTGAACATTGTGTACAATTCAAGTATGTTGACACATTAAACTCATTGTCCAATTCAACTCTTCAACATACACAAAGAAGGTGTGGCAAACCATGCTCCTTCTGTCCTCTAACTTCTACACAATTTATAGGGATAGGACAGAGATAGAAAGGGAATCAGAGACTGTCAGATTTAGGGGAGTCTGAACACACTCAGGATTTCAGATGTGATGCCTATCCACTGTTAGACATTATCCATGTTTTATTCTTGCAAATTGTATAGTTGAGAGCATGTAGTAGCCACAGACCCAAATATGTATTCCATGTCTTGTATTCCTTTTTGAAAAAATTTACAGCATTATTCAAGGTTGACTTGATGATGCTGCTGCAGTCACACATCTGTCTTCTGAGTTGGCAGTCACTGAAGCTGCAGCAACTCTAGCTCTTCTGGGACCACATAGACAGAATTGGCAGTCCACCTGAGGCAATGGATTTGTTTTTAGTATGTGGAGCTACTTCTGGCAGGGGAGGAAGGTGGAATAAGGGATCCATGTTTCCTATTGCTTCATATACCACCAAATCACTGCTGTGTGTGTGTGAATAATTACCAAATGGCACAATAGTAAAGGAGTAGGCTATGAAAAAACTTCTAGTCATTATTTGAAACTTCAATATTATCATGGATGGCTTTGTACTTATTTCATGAAGTGTTCCAAAGCGATAAGACGAAATATATTTTATCTGTAATCATCGCAGGCTCCTAAAGAGTGGAACTGTGTATTTGTTTTATAGATTTCTCATATTCATATTGTTATTTAGGGCAGAAAGAGTTACTCTCTAGAGTAAATAAAATGGCTTTGGGGGTTATAATGTTTCCAAAATAGAGTCCCAAGCCTGTGACTATTTTACTTTTTATGCTAAATATTGTTAGTCATCAACTGTATTTTACTAACTCTTGCATGAAATGCTTTTAATGTCATTTTAGAATATCTGTTTTGCATAATGTGTTATAATCATGCTTTAGTTTTGCCCAATATTAATAGTTATTATTTGAGGTGACTGTTTCAGATTAAATTTTTTTGGTGTTAAATGCTTTTAAAGAGGTTTTAATTCAGGTAATAAATGATTTAAAAATATTTTGTTAACTAGGCATAGTGGCATACACCTTTAATCCCAGAACTCAAAAAAACAGAATCTCTGTGAACTCTAGGTTGGCCTGATCTACAGAGTGAGTTCCTGGCTAGGCAAGGCTAAGCAGTGACACCTTGATACAAATAAAAAATATTTTATTAAAGCTAAACATAGTGGCATCAACACACTAGTCCCAGTACCTTAGGAAATAAAGACGGGAATCGGGCATTCAAGGTGATCCTCCACTACACAATGAGTAGCCAGTTCAAGGCTAGCCTGTATTGTATGAGACTTTGTGTCAAAACAAACAGAAAAAGGGAAGTTATATTTTGTTAGTTATTTCAGCTGTCTCGTATGAAGAGCATCAGATACTGAGCGGTCAAAAGATGCCTTTAAATTGCAATTGAGGAGTCCTCTTCCTTTTTCATCTTCTAGAATAGACTCCAATTCACTGATTGAGGCTCTTTTTACCTCTGCCTTTTCTTACATTCTTTGGGCAATCTTGGTGACATTGGTAGATTGGTAGTCATTACTTATATTCTGGAATTGAACATTCCACTTCAGATACTTGAGAATTGGATGGCTTCTGCCAGCGCTGTAACAGCAGCACAAAGCCACCTAAACGAACTTTGCTCATGTAGACTTAAACTCAACGGGGACACTCGCATCTTCCCAGTGCAGTTAATTGAAAGGCATTTTGTGTCTTTCCACCATTGAAATGATCCACTTGATCATCTTTGCTATTCTTTACAGACAAAACAGATGTTGTCCCTTAATTCCAAAGAACTTCTTGCACTTTAGATTAGGGGGACTAACAGTAGAATTAAACAAATCTTCAGTTCCTGTTAAGAAATGGTGTATGATGGTTAACATTCTCAGAGCTGACTTTTCAAACTTCTTTTTCTATATGTAAATCCAGATTTGACATACCCTCAATACATCTGCAAAATTAGATTTCTCACTAATCCTACTTATGTACATTTTGTGCCCAAGTGTATTTCCTCAAGCTGGAGAGCTTCCCCATATGAATTATATGCAGCATAATTTAAATCACTTCCAAATAGCAGAATTTATATTGTTTGTGAGAAAGATGGATTTTTTTTTCCCTCCGAAGCAATTTTCTTCCTGTTGGTGACAAAAACCCAAACAAACCCTCAAGTATACTGGAACCCCATGATAAAGCTGTTTGGGGCCTGTGCTCAATAGCCACCTCAGACATGAATTAACCTGATGGCTTTTCTTCAGTTAAGCCTCCCAGATAATGTTCAGATAGGCAATCCTCATTTTAAGCACTTGAGTGTTTGACAGAACAACAAATACCATTATGGTGCAAGTTATAGCTCAGCGCCATGCTTATTGTATTGTATTTTTGAGGCATGGTTTTACTATGCAATTCAGGTTGACTTTGATTCATGGTGATCCTCCTGCCTCAGTTTCATAAATTCTGTGCCCCCATACTCCGCTCAATGCTTAATTTATGTATTTTTAAGTTTTTATCAGGTTTATTTATTTGGAGGGGCCATGTATATTTCACAGTGAGTCTGTGAAATTCGGAGGACAATTTGGGGTATGAAGTTGGCTTTCTGTTTCCACCATCTGGGCTCCGGCGATCTAATTTATGTTGTCAGTCTTGGCAAGTTCCTTTACCTGGGCCAAGGCATCTTGCTGGCCCAGCATTTAGTTTATTACAATATATAACATATGGATTTAACATATATTTATTGTACATATCAATGAATTTCAGTGTGATACTTCAATACATGCATGTATTATATGCTGTCTATTCAAAATTTCACAAGATTTGACAAGTAGGTGCATTAATAGAAAAAGCACTGTTAGATAGGAGTCAACGGTACAAGCCCAACTATGAATCCTAGTTAGCTTAGGCCTCTGAGAAGTTGTTTGAGCCTTCCTACACTTTTATTTGCCACCACAAAGTATTGTGAGAATCAAAGTAGCATCCACAGGCATTGGAAACACAAGTGATGGGCTTGGAGATGACTCAGTGGGTAAGAGTAATTGCTGCGCAGTCATGAGGACCTGGCTTCAGATTCCCAGCACTGGTATGAAAAGCTGGGTGTTGCCAATTCTGCCTATAAACACAGCGCTGAAAAGGTAAGGGACAGGCTGCTAGCCTGGCTCCTATGCAGTACAATAGCCTGTCTCAATGGAACAGGGCAAAGAGTGATACATGGACACCTGATGTCCTCTGCGTGCACAGCTGTGCACACTCATGCACATAGACCACACACACATACACTGTACATACACACACACACACACACACACACACACACACACACACACACAAACAATCAAAGTGCTATGTAGCATGAATTCTAATTGGTCTTAATAATAAAAATCCAGAGTCAGCTATCAGGGGCGAATGTTGAAAAAGATCAGGGAAACAGAGCAGCCAGTCACTAGAGAGTTCTTACCTCTACCAATGCTCAGATTAAAGGGGTGGCCCTGTCTCTATGACTCCTCAGACTAAAATTCTATCTCTATGAAACCTCAGCCTGCCCCTGAGCTCCTGTCTACTCCCATCTTATATTCCTCTTTTGGCCCAACCATATCACTCCTGTCTCCACCTCCCTAGTGCTGGGATTAAAAACATGTGATCCCATGGATCACCTTTGTGTGAGTTCTGTTTCTCTTTTAGACAGATTCAATCTTGTGTAGCCCAGAGTGGCCTTGAACTCACAGAGCTTCATCAGCCTCTGTCTCCTGAGTGCTGGGATTCAAGATGTGCCACCAATGCCTGACTTCTATGACTAGCTAGTGGCTTAGCTCTGCACTCTGATCTTCAGGCAAACTTTGTTAGAATACGAACAAATTATCACTGCAGTGCTATGTGATTAGATATTGTAGTTTTATAAGTTGTCTAGATGTTGAGTAGAGCACCCACTATGTATCAAGGCCCTGTGTTACTCTGTAGCAGGCATATATTATTATCAGTGTTATAATATCATTTTATGTTATGTCAATGTATTATCTCTGCCTTCAGCAGGTACAAAAGGAGGAGGCAAGGTGTGATAAAGAAGAAAAACAGGGTGGGCAAAATGGCTCAGCGGGGTTTTGTTTGTTTTGTTTATTTTCTGAAAGAGGGTATTTGAAGTGAGATTTCTATAATGAGTAATATTTTGATAATTTTGATAAATTCCCAGATGAAGGCCACATAAAAATGTAAAATAACTCTATTACCTGGGCTACTTACCACATGTCTGCAATAATTCAGGACACCTTGCCATTTGGTCATCTTTCTTCTTTATTGCTCTTTGAAATGTGTTTTTCATTGATTGTGTCTGAAGAGCAGCGCTGTACCAAGCATACTATCTCATCATCACTTTAATAGATCAACAAGGAGACCAGATAGATTCTTATGGTGGAGGTGAGAGCTTTGAGCATCTCTAAATACTTCGCCTATCCATCAGTATATGCCACCAAGAACTTAAGTCTGTCCATCCGTTACTTGAATTTCAATAAACGAAATGTCTTCAAGTAGCTGTGACTAGTCAGAGGATAATCGCATATTCTGTCTCCCCCTCCCCGCTGTTCTCTTCACTCTCATTTTCTGAATTGCAAGGAAACACTAATTATATTAAATTCCAAGAATTCAAAAGAATTCAGAAGCAACTTAACCTCATAATATATAGGATATATTCCGCAACAGCTAAAACCTTAGCATGTGGTATACCTAGGGAGGCTAACGGTAGGATAGTCACAAGTTTGAGGCCAGCCTGAATGTCATAGTGCGTTCCAGGCCAGCTTTAACTACAGAGAAAAAAGACTGTTTCAAACAACAGCAATAACAAAATACCATATTTATATGTGTTGGTCTTTTTGTTATTAAAATCTTTCTGTGGTCAATTTAGCTTCACACATAGTTGTAAGAAATAGTATAGAAACCCTACTTATTGTAACTTTATTTTTCCCAGTTATAGTTTACAAAACTGTCGTATAATACCATAATCAGGATACTGACATTGACTCAGCCTGTCATGGATTTGTTCAGTTTTAATTGTATACATGCTAATTATATGCAGCTTTATTGTATATGTGTAGGATTTTACATGTATCACAGCAGCACAAATGCTCACCAGTTCCATGCCACATGGCTTGTTCATGTGTCCTTTAATCACCACGCCCATTTTCCCATCTGATCCCTGCCTTACCTCTGAGATTTTTTTGCCTTTTTTCCTCATTTTTTTATTAAAAATTTCCATCTCCTCCCCTCTTCCTCCCCCTTCCCTCCCCTCCCTTCCACCTATACCTCCACTCCCTCCTTCTCCAGGCCAAAGAGCCATCAGGGTTCCCTATACTATGTTAAGTCCAAGGTCCTCCCAACTCCCCCCAGGTCCAGGAAGGTGAGCAACCAAACTGACAAGGCTCACACAGAGCCCGTCCTTGTCTTAGAGTTCAAGCCTGAGTTTTAACCTCCTGGAAACAACTGATCTAGTCTGCTTTGCTGAAATGTATTGTGATTTATTATATAAATAGAATTGTGTAGAACGTGACCTTTGAAGAATGACTTTTTCCCCATTCTGCAAAATTCCCTAAAGATTTGGTTGGCTTGTTGAGCATGTGACCAATTTGACTCTCCTTGTTGGTAAGCAGTATTCCAGTATAGGTATAGCACCATTTGTCTAACTTGTTATTAATCTATCTAGGACATTTGGGGATAAATTGAGGAAAGCTGCTATGAACATCCATGGACAGATATTTAAGTTGATAGAAATTTTCACTTCTGTAGGATAAGTGTCTTAGACTATAGTTGTTAGATGCTATGGCAATCGCATGTTTACTTGTTTTCAGACAGGGTCTCATGTAGCCCAGGCTGGCCTTGAGCTCACTGTGTAGCTGAGATTGGCTTTGAATTTCTGATCCTCTTGCTTCCATCTCCCAAGTATTGGGATTACAGGTATACTCTACGAAGCCCAGCCACATAGCAAGAAAGGGTCACAGTTTTCTATAGTGGTTGTATCGCTTTACATTGGCACCAGCAATGTATGAGTTGTATGATGTGTGTGTGTCCCTTACCACTTTTTGGTAATCTAAGTCTCCTTGGCTTACTGCAGTAAAATGTCTTCCATGCTTCTTTTTCCCTTTATAATTCTTCTTTACTCTGAAGTTTTAAGGATTTTTCTTGTATTCTAGATAGTAGCTCCTTATCAGATATGTAGCTTGAAGATAATCTTCCCCCTCTATATCTCATCTAGCTTATCATCTTCTTTATGGGACTTAGTCACAGAACAGAAGTATGATTTTGATGATAGGCAATTTCTCAGCATTTGTTTGATTAATTTTGCTTATATCCCAAAGATTTTTCTCTAATTTTTTTTTCAGAAAATTTTATCTTTTTATATTTTTTAAGGTTGTTATCCATTTTGGTTTTATTTTGTATAATAAGTTTAGATCAAGGATTTTTCTTGTTTGCTAATTTTGCCTAAACTCATTCAGTTGATCCAATACTATTTGGAAAAGCTGTCCTTGGTCAGTTGGGTTTATTTTATTTTCTTATTAAGTTTGTTTGTTTCTATTGCATGTGTGTGTGTTCACATGCATACACATGCCACAACACGCATATCAAAGTAAGAAGACAGCTTGCAGGAGTCAGTTCTCTCTACCATGTGGATTTCAGGTATTGAACTTGGGTGCTCAACTTTGGTGGCAAGCACTCTTACCTGCTGAGCCATCTTGTAATGCAAATTCCTTTCCCTTTTAAAGACAGGCTCTGACATCATAGCCAAAGTTGGTCTCTAACTCACAGCAATACCCCTGCCCCAACCTCCTTAAACATGGGATTGCCGATATGAACCACCATATCTGGTCCTTGAATTTGCTTTCGTGCCTGGTCAAAAGTCTGCTTGGTGTATGCTTGAATTTTTTTCTGAGCTCTTTATTTTGTGGATCTTTGATTCTTTCCGCTTAAATATCACACTGCCATCATTGTTGTAGCTACATATTTTATAAGTATAATTATAAATATAATATAATAAATAATATTTATTTCCTTCAGTCAAAAGTGTTTTAGCTATTTTAGTTCTTTTGCTTTTCTACAAACGTTTTTATGGTATTTGTTAAGAATTGCATTTAAAGCTTACATTTTAGACTATAGATGGATTTGGCGGAATTGACATCTTAACGATATTATGAGCCTTCCCAGCCACAAACATATTGTGTCTCAAAGTTTTACTAGGTCTTCTTTGATTTCTTTCATCATCATTTTGTAATTTTTTCACACACTTTACATACATGTTTTTATTTTATTTACAGTGATTTTTAAGTGGATTGTGTTTCATATGTTCATTGGTAATATATAAGACCAATTTTGTTTATCGATCATCTTTTGATCTTCTAAGACAAGGACTGGAGAGCTGGTTTAGTTGTTAAGAACACATGTTACTCTCACAGAGGACAAGGGTTCCTTCCCAGCACCCACACAGTGGTTCACAAACATCTGTAACTCCAGATTCAGGGGATCGGACACCCTCTTCGTGCTTTGTGGGCACCAGAACGGCACATAGAGCATATGCATACACGAAAACAAGACACTCATGAAACATAATAAGTAAATCTAATTGTTAAAAAAATGACCCACTTTTGTTTTTGTTTTTGTTGTGTTAGCCCTGGCTGTTCTGGTGCTCACTCTGTAGACCAGGCTGGCCTCGTCTAATAGAGATTCACCTGCCTCTGCTTCTGAGTGCTGAGATTAAAGGCATGTGCTACCATGCCTGATTTATAACTCACTTCTTAATTAATTAAATAATCTTAAATAATTGTAGATTATTTAGAATTTTCTACAATAGGCAGTTAAGAGATCTTCAAATAAACATTGTTTCATTCTTTCCAATTTTCATGCCATTATTTTTTCTTGCATTTTTTTCATGAGCTAGAACTTCTAGAAATTCTCTCAAATATGATAAATGAGAATACACATCCTTGTTTTGTTTCTCTCTCCTTCCTGTATGTGTTGCTGAGATCAAACCTCGGGTCTTGTACTTTCTAGGCGAGCACTCTACCATTTAGTTATATCCCCAGCCCTAACTTTGTTTGTATTTATTTACTTAATTTTTTGTACATTTCTGGTCATATACACTAAGCCTTCAGTCTTTCTTCTTAATAGAGAATATGAGCTGTAGGGTTTTGGTGGATGCTCTTTATCGAGTTCATGTAATATGCATCTATTTCTAGGTAGGTGATTTTGTTTTAATCCTAAGTAGATACTAGATTTAATCAAATCTGTATTAATTGTTACATTATTTTTCTAATTTATTTTGTTTATATAATGGAAACAGGGACATTTTTCAGATACAGCGTCAGCCATATATATGCAGAATAAAAATCTACTTTTATTTGGATCTGTTTTGCAACAGGTCTTTAAATATTATGGGCTATTTTAAGTATTCTTCAGATTTATCAGTCTGTAGTTTTCTCTTTTGTTTTTGTACTGCCTTTTCCTGGTTTAGGTATTACTACTGTTTTATTAGGATTTGTGAGGCATTGGTGTTAATTCTTCTTGAGCACTAGATCGTCAGTGAATCTATTTGGACCTGAGTATTTTTGTAGGGGGATATTTTCACTTGTTTTTAAAACTTTTCTGATGGTGGATTTTATCTTGGTTAAATTTTGAAACCTTGTGGTTTCTCAGAGAATTGGTACATCCCTGTTAGGCTGGTAAACTGTAAATATAGAGTAGTTTTGTAGTGGCGGACCCTGTTTCTTTACTGATGCTGGTGACTAACGTTTTTCTGAGCTTAAATTTCTCCCTCTTGCCCAGAAGTTTATTAATTTTATTGACTTTTTTCTCAAAGAATTAGCTTTTTAGCTCATTGATTTTTCTCTCCGGTGATTCTGGTTGCGGTTGTATTGCACACCGCTCTTTATTATTTCCTCCCTTTGCTTGCTTTGTGTTAATTTTGTCCTTTTTCTATTTTCTAAGGTAGGTACTTAGAATGCTAATTGGAATCCACTCCTTGTTTCTAATGGTATGCCTGTAAAAAGGCATTTCTCTTAGCCAGCGGTATGTTTGATCCCAGTTGTCATCTCCAGCCCTCACTTTCTTGGATGGTTATTTTATTTTCATTGTCAAAACTCTGCATTAATAAGCGTTTGCACGTCGATATGCTAAAGACACCTCAGATTCAATGAAATTTGCCAAAACCTATTTACTTTTTAGTTATCCTTCATTAAGTCTCTACTATCTTTGGTAAATATATATTTATAGATGATATATATCATAAATTTCACTTTGATCATTACTCTTTTCATTATGATCATACAGGTGCTGTTTACAGCCTAGAATATTATGTTTTCTTTCTTCTTACAACTTTTTGTTTACTTTTGAATTTTATTTTTACGTTTTTACTTAGCTTTCTATATACTTATCAGTATGTTAGTACCAAAATCCCTGCTTTTAATTTAAATTAAAGTTTTACCTAGTTCAAATTCCAAGACTCCTCTCTTCTATAGTCTTTTAAGCTCCATTGTACTGTTGCTTTCCTGGGATGTTGATTTGCCTTTTGATGGTGGTAGTAGTCCCTGGGATTGAGCCTAGGACCTATACCTGCTAAGCATAGGCTCTACAGCTGAACTATACCCCCAGGCCTCCTCTATTGCACCTTCTGAAATAGTTGCTGTCTTGAAGAGTGAGTCTTGAACTTACTCTTCTGGTAGGTTCCCCTTCTGTCCAATTACTGAACTGACAAATTGATTTTATGGCTCTTATTTCTGGTCCCTTTGTTTATCCCCTTGGTTCCAGTTTGGCACATATTCCAGTAGCTTCCAGAAAGAGTAAATGGTATATCAATATTTTGATTTTGTCCATTTCTGAAAAGATAGATATCCCACTATCACACTTGACTGATAATATTATGTATTGAATTATAGTTTGGAAATAATTTTCTGGGGCCTTTTGATGAAGTAGTTCTCTTACCTTCTAACTCTGATGGCCATTCTGATTCAGAACTTTTGATGGACTTCTTCATTTTTTTTCTGTAATGAAAATTTTGGGGCTGTATTCTTAAATAACTTTCTGCTATTTTTTTTTTTTTGCTTATGTTATCTGTGTTCCACTTTTCAGAAATATATTTAATCTAATGTTTGGTTCCCTGAACTCATCTACACTTTTATTCTTTCCTAGTGTCACTATATTTTTGTTAAAATTTTTGGATCTGCAGTCTAAACTTTTTGTTGCTCTTTACTTTCTGCCACAGCTTCCATGTGCAAGAGCTTTCTGTCATACGACAGTGTGTATATGCATTTAGTAGCATGCATTCCTGTTTCTTAGATTCAGGATCATTCCTGATGGGGTTCAATTTTTTCAAAAAAAAATAGTTTGTCCTTCTTAATTTGTTGCTTTCAGCTTTTCATTTTGTTTTAACTTCTCTCAAAGTAAGAAGTTTCCCTCAAATGTTCTTATACTCAAAAAAGCTACATGAAGCCTTTTTCGTACCTGGGCTTGTTAACTGACTGTGGGCTAATCTGATTAGATTCTCCTCCCCTTTTTCCCATTCACTGGAGGACTTCTAGCCACTGTCTTTAGAATCCCTCTGTCTAGCCGCCCGTCAAAGTCTCTGGAGAAGAATCTTCCAGTCCCTGGCTGTAGGTTAGTAAGGTCCGCACTAAGCCAGCAATCTTGGAGCTATAGAGAAGTAGGCTCGGCATGCTCCTTTGTGAGCATCCACTTAAGATCTCGGAAACTTCTGATTAATCCTTAGTTTTCGTACAGAATGCCTGCCCTTAACTTGGTCTGCTATCTCTGTTCCATAGTTTAGCTTGTTCGCAGTCTTCAAAGGAAAACCCTTCTGCAGCACTTGATGAGGGAGTGTGAGCCAAATGTAAGATAGGGAGGAGGGGGAGGGTGCGCCTCTTAGTCATGCATCCTGTTTTCGGCTCCACTTTGAACTTTGAACTCCACTTTAGAAATTTGGAATTATCTAGTCCTACTAATTCCGTAAATCTAGTGCAAAACTTGTCGCAATTTTTAAAGTGTTTTGCTCCTTTCTTTGTATCTTGAATGTTTTGGTGCGTTTGTCTTTTACCGCCTTTAAACATGTCTTTACTGCTATGTTACAGGTTTATGGCTTTATCCTGTAGAAATCCTTTGTTGATCTTTTTTTGTGATCTGCTCATATCTCATCTCACTCTACTTCAGTTCATTCCCACACTATTGCCAGAATGATCCTCATGAAATGATTATCTCTTCATTAAAGCTCCTCTACTTTTGATTGTTCAGAAATAAATTCTTGTTCTTGGCATGATACACAGAGTAGTTTTTAACTTATTCACGGAGATTGTGCATTAGTGTTTCCATATTTTCAAAATGCAGCTATGACCTTAGGGTTTAGTAGACAGTTACAGTTTATCTGTCCCCAATGTGTACCCAAGCACACTATATTCAGCTTCTTATTGTTACTGTTAATGAATGTTATTGTTGTGAAGGCTATGGTTGTGTGTGTATACAAATGTGCATGTATGTGTATCTCTCTCTCTCTCTCTCTCTCTCTCTCTCTCTCTCTCTCTGTGTGTGTGTGTGTGTGTGTGTGTGTGTCTGTGTCATTGGAGGGAGGCCAGAGCTCAGCCTCAGTGTCATTCATCAGGAGCTATCATACCTTGTCTTTTGAGACAGGATCTCCCACTGGGACCTTGGGCTCATCGTCTAGGCAGGTTGGCCAGCAGGCCCAAGGAATCTAGCTGTCTCCACTTCTGCAGCACCTTTTACAAGGGTGTTGGGACTTGAACTTAAGCTCTCATACTTACACAGCAAGCGTTTAGCCAACTGAGCTATCTTCCCCAACTCGTCAGCTTTTGGTGAAAGAGAAGACACAAAACTGACAGCTGACAGACCCGTACTCATGAATATCTTTCCATTCTGCTAATGACTGCTACATATGTGGATATGCCATACTGTTTGTTTTTATTTCTTCTAGTTTTGAGATCATAATATAATTACATCATTCCCACTTCCTTTTCCTTCCTCCTAGACTTTCCATGTACCCTCCTTTCCCTCTTTCAAATTCATGGCACCTTTTAAAATTAATTGTTGTTACATGTATATATGTATATACATACAAAGATTTTTGAGAACCCATTGTTAAGCCTTAAAGTTCTCAATTTGTTTTTTATTTTAAATTGTTCTATATTATATGTACTTATCAATAGTTTTGTGAAATTTATTTCTTTTAAGGTTATATGTATGGATGTTTTGCCTATATGTATATCTCTACACCATGTGCATGCTGTACCCAAAGAGGCCAAAAGAGCATCAGAAACTCTGGAACTCGAGTTACAGATGGTCACTAGGTACCATGTGGGTGCTGGGAACTAATCAGGAATGTTTAGCAACTGCCCTGAACCACTGGACTACCTCTCCAGCTCCTCTGTTACTGATTTTAATACACACCATCATTCGAGGATGTAAATATAGTTCTTACAAGTTAAAATGCTAAATCACAAGCAGTGTTGTTTTAAAGACTTGTGTGTGTGCATATGTGTGTGTGTGTGTGTGTGTTTTCTTTCAGATAAGGTGAACTAGTTTGTATTTCTATCAACCATTCATTCATTAGAGGACCTATTTTTCTGCACTCCTTTTACTGCCTTTGTAATTACCAGCAACACCACTACCGCCATTTCTTGACAAAACATGCAAAACTATTTCTCTGGTCCAGGTTATTTATGATAAGTATTTTGAAATACTTGTAAGCAATCTACATACCAGCTAATGAGTTGC
This sequence comes from Arvicola amphibius, assembly GCF_903992535.2. Lineage (NCBI taxonomy): Eukaryota > Metazoa > Chordata > Mammalia > Rodentia > Cricetidae > Arvicola > Arvicola amphibius. Next base: position 91,122,221 of record NC_052065.1, on the reverse strand, counting down.
CTATTTGTGTTTCTGACCATTTTTCTGTCAGGGTATTTTTTTTCTCTCACTGCCCCAATTATTTTCCTAGGAGAAAGTAGTACACTATAACAATGCTTTTGAGAGTACAGTATCTTCTTCTACAGTGAATTTAATAGTATCCAATGTTTATGTGTAATTAATATTTTTTTATTTTACATACTAATCCCAGCTTCCCTCCTCCCGCCCCCCCCCAGCTCCACGACCACCCATCCACCCCTCAGGGTAGGGTCCCCATGGGGCATCAACAAAGTCTAGCACATCACTTTGAAGCAGGACCAAGGCTTCCCCCTGTTTCTAGGCTGAACAAGGTATCTCTCCATAGGGTATGGGCTCCAAAGAGCTAGTTCATACACCAGGGATAAATTCTGGTCTCACTGCCAGTGACCCTACAAACTATCCAAGCCACACAACTGTCACCCACATTCAGAGGGCCTAGTTCAGTCCTATGCAGGTTCACCAACTGTCTTTCTGGAATTAGTGAGCTCCCATGAGCTTGGATGAAGCAGGATTAATAAAAACTCAGAGAGAGAAATTGGGGTCCAACCTGAAGATCTGAAAAGTAAACACCCAGCCACTGGCTCTCAGCCTTAGTCTGAAATGGTGATCCTGCCTCCAGGAATCTCAGAATGAGACTGAGACTGAGAGCTGTCTCCTCCCATTTTATATTCCTCTCTAGTTCTGGGATTAAAGGCGTGCGCCACCCAGTTTCTATGGCAAACTAGCATGGCTCCTGGGTTCAAAGGTGTGTGTTATTGCGGCCTGGTCTGTAAGACTGGCCAGTGTGGCTGTTTTACTCTCTGAACTTCAGGTAAGTTTTATTTATTAAAATATAAATGAAATATCACTATGCTCGAGGGTCAGCCGTTTCTGTGGGTTTTCTTCTCGTCATGGTCTTGACCCCTTTGCTCATATTATCACTCCTCTCTCTCTTTGACTGAACTCCAGGATCTTGGCCCAGTGCTTAGCTGTAAATCTCTGCATCTGCTTCCATTACTTACTAGATGAAGGTTCTATGATGACAATAAGGTAGTCATCAGTCTGATTACAGGGAAAGGGCAGTTCAGACACCCTCTCCACTATTACTTAGATTCTTAGCTGGGTTCATCCTTGTGGATTCCTGGGACTTTCCCTGGTGCCAGATTTCTTGCTAAACCGTAATGGCTTCCTCTATTGAGATATCTTTCTTTGTTCTCCCTCTCTGCCCTTTCCCCCAACTAGATCATCCCATTCCCTCAAATTCTCCTCCCCCTTCCCTTCTCCCCCCCTCCTTCCACCCTTTCTTCTCCCTGCCAATTTACTCAGGAGATCTTGTTCATTTCCTCTTCCCAGGGGGATCCATTAATGTTTCTCTTAGGGTCCTCTTTGTTACCTAGCTTCTCTGGGGTAGTGGACTGAAGGCTGGTTATCCTTTGCTTTATTTCTAATATCCACTTAGAGTACACATTGTGCTTGTGTTTCTGGGTCTGGATTACCTCATTCATGATGGTTTTTTCTAGTCCATCCATTAAAAATACTAATTATAGTTAAAAACTGTTTTAACTTAATGACAAAAAAAATCTCTTCTTTTTGTAACCTTCTAGGGAAGTTTCTATACATCATTGCCTAAAACATTTGCAAGTCAGGCTAAGTTGAAAGAAAATATATCCTCAAATCAGAAGATGAGCTGGGAGTAGTTTTACCAAAATCTTTTGGTGGGGGGATGTCTTGTTTTTGTTGTTATTTTTTGGGAGGGTCAACTTAACACAAGCTAGCATTTGGGCAGAGCATTGGGAACTCATTTGAGAAAAAGAACTTTATCAGATTCCTGAAGGCAAGTATGTAGGACATTTTCTAGATATTAATGTGGGAACATCCAGTTCTCTGTGGGTGGTGCTCAGCCCATGGGCAGGTGGTCCTGGTGTGTTTAAGAAAGGAAACTGAGTGTGTGTACATGCATGCGTCTATGTGTAAAACCTACTGTGTCCATTTAGTGTTGCACCTATGTACATATGTTTAGGGCTGGGCACTTGGGATTAGATTAACTATCAAGGGAGCTCATCCCCAAAGAAAACTAGCTTTCTCTCCCTCTGAAGCCATTGACTGTCTATAGCACTTCATCTAATGGCATGACCTTGTGAAATTCCCCCCGACTATGTTGGCTGTGATCATAATGCATGTCATGTTTATGAAAATATATTGTTGAGATTTCATGCCTAAATACATAATCTTTGCCACAGACCAATTAAATTATTCTGTAGAGTTGTACAAACATCAAGCATTCTAGTGTTTGAATGTTTTCCTTGCTCCCAAGTTTCCTATTGGGAAAAGAATTTTTGTTTTTCTGTATTCCGTGTGTGTGTGTGTGTGTGTGTGTGTGTGTGTGTGTGTGTGTGGTTTTTTGAGACAGGGTTTCTCTGTGTAACAGTCCTGGATGTCCTGGAACTCACTCTGTAGACCAGGCTGGACTTGAATTCACAGAGATCTGTCTGCTTCTGCCTCCCAAGTGCTGGGATTAAAGGCGTGTGCCACCACTGCCTGGCTTTTTTTTTTTATCTCTTAAGCTTTTTAAATTTATTTATTTTTCTTTTATGAGCACTGGTGTTTTACCTGCATGTGTATCAGTGTGAGGGTATTGAACCCACTGAAACTGGAGTTATAGGCAATTGTGAGCTGCCATGTAGGTGCTGGGAATGAAACCCGGGTCCTCTGGAAGAGCAATTAGTGCTCTTAACCTCTGAGCCATCTTTCCAGCCCAGGTGTATTTTTAATAATGAAAAATGTGTATGGTATATTTTCTTCGAAGTGACTACTACTACAATTTACTTCTGCTATGATCTATGATGTATTAACTTAATATATTGACAGAAACAAATCAATAATGCTGGTCTTGGGACCAGAATTCTGGGCAGTAAGTAACATGTGCAGTGTTTATTCTTAATGAATGAAAGGCCTAAAACATTTAAAGTGAGTTAATACAAAAATAGCCCTGGGAATTCAATTAGAAGACATGACAAAATGTTTAGAGTAAGCTTCTCTTAATAATGCTGACTTGTGTTTCTTGACATTTTATTGATTTTTAAGATTGTTATAAATGTACTTCTTTGCATTTAATATGTATCAATCAGCAAATTAGTGAATTGTGCTTATGTTGCCATCTCTAGTCTGAAGTTAATGGCTCGTTGCACTGCTCCTTTATGATTCCATCACATTAAAACAGTTACTTGGGGTCGGGGGGATCTGCACCCTGCAGTTTGTTATTACAACAAGAGATTTATTTAGTCAAGCTCATTATTCATTGTTGTTCTGTCCCCTCAACAGATAATCATCATTTAAATTGTCCATTCTTAGAGTGTGATCTTGCAGAATGTATATATGTTATATGATAAGAGGAGGCATTATGCTTTTAAAGAAACTGAGCAGACATTAAGAGTGTTCTGGTTGACTGAAAGAAATGAAGTAAATCAATTAGAATTTTAGTTTTTATTTTGCAAAACTTTTCTTTCCCTAGGGGTACCAACTATTATTTATCACCTACTACACATTAATGCCCGGTTCTATTTGTACATTTTTGTAGAAAATCTTTGAATAACATACTTCCTGCAACAGTTTATTTTTCATGGGAGAAAAGTGCAATTTGATATGGTAACTATTAATGGCATTTGGCAGGACACTGCCCCTGAGCAAACTTAAGAACCACCAAGGTAAATAAATCATTAAAAAACAACAGAGATGTAAATATTCCCAATGAACTCAAGAGTTGTAGGTAGCTCAGACCTACCAAAATCTATGCAGTTGGTTTCCTGAGCACCTTTTTGGCACTGAAGGGTAAAAATAAAGTCAGTCCTCCCTCCAACAAAACACAAACTTAAGGTAGACTCTTATTGTCCAAAAGCTCGAGAACAAAATAGATTATTCTCATCCACTGTTTTCATAGTTTCCAAAAGGATGACTTTTTCTCTCTCATTTTCTAAGAATTAAAACTATTAAAATTGAGATGTAAAGTTTTATATGTCATAATTGAGGGGAGGGCACGTGGTTGTGTCTCTGGAATGTGACATTGACTAATGATTATATGACTTGTCCCCTATAGGCATAATGCAGAGGAAGGTAGAAGAAGTTACTAAGGCCTTTGAGGAGTATCGCCGCAAGGAACATGGGTGCAACATGAAGTTTGCCTTTGAATAATTATCACCCCAACCCACTCCATTTGGATTATTCATCAACCCTAAATTCTAATGCTATTAGAGTAGTATTTACTGTTACTAATCTTTGATTGCAATAATTTGTGCATGTGTTTGATTATTTTTCATTTAAATACTGTAAAGAGAAGTATCCAATTTTTCTTTCAGAATGAAGTGAGATCAGTGCCGAGGGCATAACTCAACGAGAGAGTGCTTACCCAGAACTAAGTAAAAGGTGTATTAAGCCCCTTGCCCAGCCAATTACTTCTTAGGTATTGATTTTGTGTATGTAATCTATATCTTACCAATGTAGAGTGTACATCCTATACCAGTACATGCCATCTTCCTACTTAATTGTGAGAAGATGTTTGCTAAAACATATGTGCCACCCAGTCTTTACTAGGTATTTGTTGCCATTCATGTAAAGTGCTGTATACTGTAAAGTCTCAAGTGAAATTTACTGTCCATTCTGAGATATAATTTTGAAGGCATCATTTTTATCTGTGAAAGACCATATGGGAAACGAAAGCAAGTGTCTTTCAGGAATTTGGAGAAGGTAATATGGTTTTATAGATTATGGATTTAATTAGGGCTTTACTTTCTCTTATGGTTCTAGCGATCAAACCCAGTGCTACACTCTTGGATTATATACCCAGCACTGAATTATGTTACCTTTGAGGGTAAGATTCACACAGTTCACTTACTTTTGACTAAACAGATACCTCAGTGTTTTCGTTTTGGTTTTTATCAAGACCTCACTGTATAGCCTAGGCTGCCTTGGTTTTCCAAGTGTCACCACACCTAGGTGTCCTGAGATTTTTGTTTTGTTTTGTTTTGTTTTAGCATATGATTTGGACCTGTCCTTTGTGTAACTTTTCGTGTTCTTAGAGGAAAAAAAAAACCTTCTGCTTAGCTTTAAAGCATCTTAGTCTCTCATGTTTCATTATATCATTAAGAATGTGATGGCCTAAAAGTGAAAATAAATGAATTAAAAGCTAAGTGACTGAACTTGATTTTTGTTGTCCATATTACACATGGCCACGCTGAAGGGTTCATATTACAGAAGAAAATATTTTTTAAATGATTATTAGTGATGGTGAGTCTTATGAGTTGAATAAATACTAGAACTTAATGAATTCACTTCCTGTACGAACATTTATCAGTTATTTCAGTAAGTTTTTGTCACCACTCCAAATTATAGACTATGGAGCCAGGAAGTGGTGGTGCACGCCTTTAATCCCAGCACTAGGTAGGCAGAGGCAGGTCTTTATGAGTTCGAGACCAGGCTGGTCTACAAGAGCCAGTTCCAGGACAGAGAAACCCTGTCTCGAAAAACAAACAAACAAACAAACAAAATTATAGACTGTGAATTGGATCTGGTAGCACAGGCCTGAAATTCCAGCAAGCCAGAAGGCTGAGAGAAGGATCACAGATTCAAGGCCAGTCTAGGCTGAGTTCAACTAAATAAGAACTTCTTTCAAAGAATGAAACAATGTCTGGGCCTGAAGTTCTGTGGGAGAGTGCTGTCCTAGAATGCAAAGGCTTCAACCTTTAATTCTCTGTCTCTGTCTCTGTCTCTGTCTCTGTCTCTCTCTCTCTCTCTCGTCTCTCTCTCTCTCCCTCTCTCTCTCTCTCTCTCTCTCTCTCTCTCTCTGTAACACACATACACACAGAATGGGAATAATAGATTAATGCAGACCACTAAATTTTGTAGACTTTTTAAGGTAAAAACAGTTTTGAGTAGAATTTTGAGTAATCCCTAATTTTTGAAGTTCAATATAATTATCCACATATGTTGTAGGGAGAGGACCCCGTGTTTGTCCCGGCCGCCCAGCTAGCTTACACCCAAAATAACCACACAGAAACTGAATTAATTTAAACACTGCCTGGCCCATTAGCTCTAACTTCTTATTGGCTAACTCTCACATCTTGATTTAGGCCATTTCTATTAATCTATGTATCACCACGTGGCTGTGGCTTACTGGCAAGATTCTAACCAGTGTCCATCTTATGCGGAGGATCCATGGCTTCTCTGACTCCATCTTTCTTCCTCCCAGCCTTTAGTTCTATTTTCTCTGCCTACCTAAGTTCTGCCCTATCAACTAGGCCAAGGCAGTTTCTTGTTGCTTTCATTAACTAATGAAAGCAACACACAAACAGAAGGAGCTCCTACACCATGTCCCCTTTTATGTTTAAACAAAAAGGAAGGCTTTAACATAGTAAAATTACATATAACAAAACAGTTATCAAGCAAGAATTACAGTTACAATATTTATATCTACTTTACCTTTTATCATAACTAAGGAAAACTATCACTATAACTATCCATCCATTCTTTAACTCCATCAAAGACTCCAGAAGGCTAAATATTACCTAAGTAAACAGGAAGTGTATTATAAACTTCCAAAACTCTAGAATTGACAGAGACATCTCAGTGCCTGGACATTTACCCAAAGTTCTTCTGTACCCTTTGGAAATCCATCTATAGCCTTTAGGCCCATAGTATCCAGCAGGCTTTTTCATGAAGCTTTAGGCAAGTTTAGCAGTCATCTCTCAGTGGGTACTGCATGTCCAGTGAAGCAGTCCAGTCAAGAGCAGTTTCTTGTCCAAATGACTAAGGAGCCTCTTCGATGCCCATCTTCCTCTCAAAGTAGCTTGGTGCTGTGAAAATAAAGTAGCTAGTACATCTTATTTTGGCAGGGCTAGAAGTACAATGGCATCCTAGTGCAGTTTTTCAACATCCCTTGATGCTACCACTTGGGTTGGCTGCAGTTATAGACATATACATAGAAAACTTGACAACCTCGCTTTCCACTTGCAATTCCATAGCAGCCATGTAACAATCTTTCTCCACCCAGACCCCCTCAAAGTAGATTTGCTTTGTAGTATGTGCCCCTCCGGTATCTAGACATTCTGTTTTATGAGAGCTAGACAGATTTACTGTGATGGTGAAATGCTCCACCCTTCCAAGAAGTCAAGCACACTAACAACCTTGGTATGTTTTTCCATTTCCCCATTGATGGATTTGTCAGGGAGACAGTTTGGCTGAATGCCAGAGTTAAGCCCCACCTCCTTAAAGAATCTGCCTACCTCACAGAGATGTGACCCACATTTTGTTTATATTTACATGCAGTCTTTATTCGATGTCATAGTTACAAAGTGATGCATGTTGTATTTGCACTTATCTCCCAGGGTGCTTCTAGAGCACTGGTGTTTGCGTTTGGTGGATTTTGAATTACTTTAATACCTGCCATGATATTTTAAATCTACTAGAAGTCTCAAGAAGTGCAAAGTTATACAGTTTCTGTTTTGTTTCCGTCACTGCTCTTTGGTCTTTTGCTGACGTGAACATGACAGTATCAAGGACTTTGAGCAAGTCTGAACTTACTAGGTAACTTTAGAATATTTACTCATAAATAAATACCCTGTCATGCGAGAGCTTTAAAAATCACACAAAGTATTATTTTACATAAAGCTTCACAGTTGCCTATTTTTCTGAAGTAGTGGTCCTTATGCTGCGACCCTTTAATACAGTTCCTCATGTTGTGGTGACCCCCAACCACAAAATTATTTTATTGCTACTTAATAACTAATTTTGCTACTGTTATGAATTGTAATGTAAATAGCCAATATGTGACCCCTGGCCCACAGGTTGAGAACCACAGTGGTATCCTCATTTAACATAAGACAAAGCTGAATCAAACAAATTAAAGAAATTTAATGAAACCGAGAACTTAAATCTAAACCCAAGTTGTGCGAACGCCAAAGTCTTCAAGATATTCTTTTCTCACCTGGCTTCTTATATAAGAAGGATTATATTTAATTAAAAATGATCAAATAGGTGACTTAGGGTGTTTATTGCTGCAATGAAATACCATGACCAAAAAGTGTAGTGTGACCCACAAAGATACACACACACACACACACACACACACACACAAATTATTAAGGGGTACTGTGGGGAAAATAGACTCATAGATCTGGGGACTGACCACATGCCACTTCATGCTGCCTGACCCCGTCTACATCACCAAAGGGAGCCTGAAAGCAAGAGCTAGAGAGACACCCCCTCCCCCAGCTTGTCAAGTCCACAGACAAGACCATGCCCTAGGGTTGGTAATTCCCAAAAGTGGCTAAATGAATCGAAATCCCACAATAAAAAAAAAGCAAGGGAAAAAAAAGGGAGGAAAGGGTCTATGTGGCTTACACTTCAGCATTGATGTTAATCACTGAAGAAAGTCAAAACTGGAACTCAAACCTGCCAGGATCCCAGAGGCAGGAGCTGATGCAGAGGCCATGGAGGGGTGCTGCCTACTGACTTGCTTCCCATGGTTTGCTCAACCCACCGTCTTATAGAACCCAGGACTGCCAGCCCAGAAATGGCACCACCCACCATGGGCCAGGCCCTCCCCCACTGATCACTAAATGAGAAAATGCCTTACAGCTAGATCTCAAGGAGGCATTTCCTCAACTGAGGCCCCTTCCTCTGATGACTCTATACCATGTGTCAAGTTGACACAGAAAGCCACCCAGGACACTAGGTGAGACAGTCGTATAGTTATTGCATGCCTTTACTCCCAGCACTCAGGAGACAGAGGCAGGCAGGTGGATCTCTGTGAGTGTGAGGCCAGCTTGGTCTAGAAGAGCTAGTTCCAGGACAGGCCACAAAGCTACAGAGAAACCCTGTCTTGAAAACCAGCAAATAATAATAATGATAAAATAAAAATTCAAAGGACAGGGGCAGTGGTGGCACACGCCTTTAATCCCAGCATTTAGGCGGCAGAAGCAAGTGGATCTCTGTGAGTTTGAAGCCAGCCTGTCTACAACAAGAGTTCCAGGACTGTCAGAGCTGTTACACAGAGAAACCCTGTCTCTAAAAACCAAACCAACCAACTAAACAAACAAAAAACCTCAAAGGGGGGTTGAAGAGATGGCTCAGTGGTTAAGAGCATTACCTGCTCTTCCAAAGGTCCTGAGTTCAATTCCCAGCAACTACATGGTGGCTCACAACCATCTGTAATGAGGTCTGGTGCCCTCTTCTGGCCTGCAGACATACACGCAGACAGAATATTGTATACATAATAAATAAACAAACAAACCTCAAAGACTATAAGGGAATGCTTGGCACACATCTGTAATCCCAGTATTTGAAAGACTCAGGCAGGAAGATCACAAGTTAATGGCCAATTTGAGGTTTATACAAAATCCCTGTCTCAATATAAGGACAAAAATTTCTATAAGGAAAAAAAAAACATATGAATAACTTAGTTGAGGTTTTTTTTTTTCTATCTGTTCCTGTCCTTCACCATTGAGTTCTGCTGGTTGGAGGCATTCCCTGTCATACATCCTCACAGAGATATTTCATGCATATGCAGGCACATACATACTCCACCTTTTACACAAACATAAGCATACTATATGGTATTCTGAAACTTGCTAGTTCACTAGCTATATTTTCAAGACTGTAATAATCCTGAGGACTGTACCCCCTCTTCATCATTATACAGATTTCATTAAATGTATTTAGACACTTGTTTTTCCCCAGTATTCTGCCACAGAGAGCACTGAAAAGCAATGCACATAGATGAGTATTTATTGTATTGACAATCATATTTGCAGATGTGTTGACTTGCTGCTTTGAAGGAAATGTGCATTTAAGTTTCAGTAGGTACATCAAGTTGCTCTTAGTAGAGGTTGTACCAATTTTTCCTCCTACCAGCAATATTTGAGAGTGCCCATTTCACCAGAATGGCAACAAAACAAATGTATTATCGTTTTTAATTCCTTTCCTATATAATAAGTAAAAAAAAGTGCTATTTAGGATACTGTTAAAAAAAATTCTGTTCTTTGAATTGTTTTAGATTTACATAAAAGCTTCATACTCTACTGTTTCATAGATTTCCACTCAGTTTTACTTAGTGTTAAAATCTTGCACAGTACAGTGGCTTTGTCACATAATGAACCCTATTAAATAGAAAGTATAGTTTCTTTACATTTTCCTAGTGTCTTCTTCCTGTTTCAGAATCCTACAATACATTTAGAAATCATCTTTCCCTTGTTTCCTCAAAAGCATGACAGAGCCTCAGAATTCTCATTGGTTTATGGCCTTGGTAGTTTGGAGGAGTACAGGTGGCCACTGCACTTTGTTTTATGTTTTACTTTTGTTTATTTTTGTTGATTTTTTTTTCTCAGAGAGTCTCTATGTAGACCTGGCTGGCCTTAAATTATGTAATGTAGCTTGAAATGTCCTTCTTATAAATTAACATCATCCTTTCCATATGTTTAGTGATATTTGCATTTCCTTTTTGGCCATTAAGAACACATGCTTTTATTGTTTTTGTTATTGATGTTTCTAGTTTTGAAAGTGGTCTTATGTAGTTCAGGCTGGCCTTGAACTTATTGCCTCACCAAACAAGTATTCAAAGCACTCTACGAATTGAGCTTCATCTCTAAACCCAAGAACCAATGCTTTTTTTTTTTTTTTTTTTTTTTTTTTTTTTGGTTTTTCGAGACAGGGTTTCTCTGTGGCTTTGGAGCCTGTCCTGGAACTAGCTCTTGTAGACCAGGCTGGTCTCGAACTCACAGAGATCCGCCTGCCTCTGCCTCCCGAGTGCTGGGATTAAAGGCGTGCGCCACCACCACCCGGCCGAACCAATGCTTTTAAGCACTTTTCTATATGTAGCTTTAAAAAATTATGTTCTGTGTATGCATGTTTTGTCTGCATGTATCTGTGTGTACTACGTGTGTATCTGGTACCCCAGAAACAGGCATCAGATCCTTGGAACCGAGGTTGCTGACTGTGAGCCGCTTGTGTGGGAATTGAACTTCAGCTCTCTGAAAGAGAAACAAGTGCCCTCTCTCTCCAGCTCCTACTATATCTAACTCTTTATTCAATATGTTTATCAATAAGATATTCAGAAATCTAGGTACCTACTGACTCTGACTTTGAACTAAGGGAATTCAGAAGGATCTGTTACGAATAAGAGAAAAGCATTAGTGCAAGCAATGTGGTCGGACCATAGGCTTGACTGGGAACAGCAGGTAGGTCAGATAAATCCTTTAAAAATCAGCCTTGTTAAAAAAGAACAAATTCGAAGGTGACTAGAGAAATTCTAGGATTTATTGATACTCGAAGAGTCAAGAAGCAAAAGGTGAATCCCAGGTTTATGAAGTGTACATTTTGGGTGTTATCTTTAACCTCTACTAGAAATTCTTAATTTACACTATACAGGTGCACCCAATATCTGCTTTCTCTTCCCATCGCCACATAGTTCTGTGCTACTACAATTCCCAGAGTCCCTCGCTCCACCTCCATCACCTTCGAGTCTGCCGCATAGATTTCTGGGAGTTGAGGTCTGGGGCCTGTTTGCCCAAGTTAGTGTTAGGGGCCTCCGGAAACATGAAGAGGTAAGGGCATGTCCGAGTTGCCGGCAGCAACTTTTATCTTTTACTTTTTGAAAATGGCCTTTTCCTTTCGTTTGGGATGTGTTACGTACTCGAGGGACGGGTTCTTTCTAGCAAGAAGACAAAGGAGAAGGGAGGAGGGAAGGCCGGCCGGACTAGTCTGTGGGGTGAAGCTCCGCAAAGGCCGAGGCCGGGCGGATTTGTAGGAGTGCTTCCCTCTGGGCAGAGGCCTCTGGAGCTTCCCTGGCTAGCACATTCCTAGTTCTGGAGACGTGCAGTCAGCTCCTTCCTGGCCCGTCCTTCCTAGGTCTCACCCTCCGGAGGGTCTCAGGGTGGGCGTTTACATTGTCTGGATTTTAAAGACATAGTGGGCCGGCCACACAGGACCTTTGTTTTCGGATCGTAAAGTTAGAGAGTGATAGTTTGTTTCTCCAAATTCAGCACAAAACCGGCTCGATGTTTTTTTGGGAGAAGGAAGGTATTGCTGCAGGGCAGTTTCCCCTGCCGGTTCTGCAGGAAATGGCCCTTTGAACCTGAAAGGGTCTTCCTTGAGACCCAGAGCTTCACAGTTACTGACAGGACAGGAATCCTTCAGAGTCCACTGTAGTTTTAGAAGATTCACTCTGCAGGCGAGTCTTCACTCTGGGACGGTGTGGCACAACTAACCCCTTTAGGAATACTTTCTGCTTTCTTAGTTTCCTGAAATTTTCTTTAAGTTATTGATTTCCCTTCCTAAGTTAAAATCACATTTTAACTATTTTTTGATTACATACCTCCTACTTGAAAAATAATGGATCTAACGTAGATCTTAAAGAATAATCATAAAGGGCTGTATCCTGTACAGGTGTAAGCTGTAGGACATCATCCCCATATATACCTTAAGACAGGCTCCCTGCTTCTCCCCTGATTGTTTCCCCCTTCTAGCTAGGATTTTGTACCAATCACTCCCTTGCCTTGTTTTGTTTTTTGAGACAGGGTTTCTCAGTAGCTTTGGAGCCTGTCCTGGAACTAGCTCCTGTAGACCAGGCTGGCCTCGAACTCAGAGAGATCCATGCCTGCCTCTGCCTCCTGAGTGCTGGGATTAAAGGTGTGCGCCACCACTGCCAGACACTCCCTTGCCTTTTTTGTTTTGTTTCTTGATATATTTACCCCATATGAGTTTAATCCCTGAACAAAATATTCCAAGTTTTATCTGCTTTTATTTAGCTTTATATAAATGGGAACATACTGTCTTTTTTTTCTGTAGCAAGCTTTTTTAAAAACAGTATTTTTCTATAGATTCATAAGTGTTGATGTGCTTATTCATTTTTAAAAATTAAATTTAGCAATAACTGTTTGGGATTCTAAGTAATAAAGATAGAAAGGCTTAAAGAGGTTTTTTTTTTTTTCGTTAGTGCCAAAGTAGGTTATTCTAGAATTTTTAAATATAGGTCCAGGTCATTATAGGAATCATAATTACAGGGATTTTCCTATGCTTTATTATAAACACCGTTTACAATAAATGTCCATTTCATAAGAAACATAATATTTATGTTTTGTAAGAAACATAGTATTTATTTTTCTCATGGATTTGACACATTTGTGTTTTTCCTAATCTGTTATTACATGTTAAATGTTTGTGTTATTTCTTGATGCTTGAGCTAGAGTTTTCAGTTGCTTGATATTGGCTCACAGCCACGATCCACTTTTCTCCAAAGGGTGTCTGGGCTGGAAAGTTATTAAGACACTCTTTGTATTTTCTGCTCTTCCTTCAGAAGTTCTTCTCTAATGCCTTCAGGTCTTGTGGACACAGGTGGCTCTCTATGAACCGGGTGATGTTGGCACAGGCCTTTAATCCCAGCACTCGGGGAAGCAGAGGCAGGCATGGATCTCTGTGAGTTCGAGGCCAGCCTGGTCTACAAGAGCTAGTTCCAAGACAGCCAGAGATACACAGAGAAACCTTGTCTGGGAAAAAAAAAACCTGTCTCTATGTTCAACTCAGACTGTCCTGCCTGTAGCCAGCCATTTTTGTTGTTCCCTCAGACTCCGTGTCTTGGAAGTGTACTTCATGCCGCATTTCAGAGTCATAAGAGTTGGACAACTCAGTATGGGTATTAATGACATTGATTTTCCCTGTCCTAGGCGTTTATTCCATCTGGAGCTCTTTTCCTTTATTGCTACCAACACTCTGTCAAACTGTAGCAACGGTTTGAAATTTGTACCGTACCAAGAGTTTGGAATTTGAGTGTTGTTATTTATTATTTATTGATTTGTTCTACTTTCTTACCATCATCCCCCAGAAGACTTCTCTCGTGTAATCCCTCCTTTATATTTCTGCTATTACTGCCCTCGTCTGGAACTTCATTGCCTTTTACCTCAATAGTTTCCTAACTAGTTATTCTAGTTTACCTTCCAGTCCACATGGCCTAAAACACTGCTTACTCTTTGACATCTATTGGCATGATAAATTGCTTTCTAATACCTGCATGCTCAGGTCTGGCCCAGAATCCCTAATTCAGTAGTTAAGGGTATTATTCAAAGCCTGAATTCCATTATGCCACAGTATGTGTTTTTGTCTTTTCATATTTGACTTCCCATTTCACCTTTTCTTTGTCACACCCCGTCTTTTGAGCACCAATTTAAGAATACCTTTCTGAAATCTTCTCTTCCATTTTAGCTCCCATTTATCCCTTTCTTCTGCAAGGGAATACCGTGTGGCCCTCACATGTCAATTATCAATCAAGAACGTACACCATAGGCTTTGCCTATAGGCCAGTTTGGCGGGGGCATTCTCTCAATTGAGGCTCCCTCTTCCAAAATGACTCTGGCATATTTGACATAGAACAAGCCAGTATAAGCAGCTAGCACAATGCATGTTGTGTACATAGCCATTTAGTAAATGTTTGTGTAATGAATACTCAGGGCAGTGGAATGGTGAAAAAATATCTTTAAACAAAGGGATCACTGATAGGTAATATAGATGAAGAGAATATATTTCGGATTACATGTCTCTTCTACTTTCCGTGTGTGTGTGTGTGTGTGTGTGTGTGTGTGTGTGTGTGTTTCACATCTGCTCCAGGATAAATACCTGTGTGAAGAATGAAGAGCATGCCCTGGAGGAGTTGGAAACAGAAGGTGAGAGGCAGCTGAAGAGCCTCCTTCAACATCAACTTGATACCTCTGTCTCCATTGAGGAGTGAGTATTAATTTGTAAACAGGGCAGTTATAATAGACCATCACCTGCATGTTATACATTAGTCTTAAAGCCTGGTGGGAGCCCTCCACTCTCACACAGCCTCTTTCTTAGGAAGACCTCTTTATACAGGTCAGATTTTCCTTTTGTCTCTTTTTGTAGGAAGCTTCCTATATCTTCCTAAGCCAGGACCAAGTACTTTTACAGTGTCCTGGTATAATGCCCTGTATTTGCCCTAACATGGTATATATAATTCTATATGGTCACTTCCTATTTAGTTGCCTCCCTTATGCTGTTCTTTATATAGGTGGCTGTTCTTTTGATATATTTTTTTTAATAGAGGATTTATTTTCTTTGTGTGTGGAGGATGTTGGGGGAGTTAATGTGAACCATGTGTGCCATTGCCTGCAGAGGCCAGAGGGTTTTCAGTCCTCTAGAACTGGAGTTGGAGGTGGTTGTGAGCTGCCATGTGGGTGCTGGGAACTGGCCCAGGTCCTCTACAAGAGCAATAAGAGCTCTTAACTGTTTTCCTATCTCTCTAGCCCCTTGATTTTTGTTTTCTTTTTACTGTTTTCTCTCAGTACAGAACACAGCACGCAGTGCATAGGGGGAACTCAGTAAACGTTAATTTAGTCATTTATTAGTCTTAGGTATTTGGGGACTATTCATGGAACTCCATTCTGTTGTCATGGTGCTTCACCCTGGCAAAAGAATGTAAGAGAGACTTGCCTATGAGCTTCACTGGGCCTGTAATAATAGGAGGCCTCATCATAATGTGTAATGTGGTTACTGTGAATTGTAACCACAAGATGGTCTTATTCTCTTCTTCTGTGTTTTGCAGATGTGTCTCTAAGAAAGAGAGCTTTGCCCCAGGTACCATGTACAAGCCCTTTGGGAAGGAAGTAGCTGGGACAATGACTTTATCCCAGTTCCAGACACTACATGAAAAAGACCAGGAAACTGCTTCTCTCAGGGAACTAGGGCTCAATGAAACAGAAATACTGATATGGAAAAGCCATGTTTCAGGTGAAAAGGTAAAAAAATCTATTTTTTTAAAAGGATGCACTTATTTTCATTTATGTATGCGTGTGCCTGTGTTGATGAAATTCCTTCCCTACAGGAGCCTTAAAGCTAGGACAAGGGCTGCTTCCAGGAGTGTGGGCACTCTTGCAATGAGCGGTGCCTGGAAAGTCTTACCCAGCACAAGTGAGAGCTTTCTTATAGCAACAAGCCTCTCTGTAGAGAAAAATCTCATGCCCAACTCTGTGCCTCTATGCTGGGGTGTGGTGGAAACCACCAACCAGTCCGCTGGGGTGATCATTTGCAAGTGGGCACAGCTGAACTCCCCAGCATGTGCTCGCTTTTTTGTGTTTGAGAACCTTTATGCTCTTAGTTTTCCTGAAACCATGTGTTAGTCTGAATCTTTTGTTTTTAAGGTAGAAACAACGGCTAAAGAGAAGTAGTTGGCTAACCTTTAACTAAAACTTACATAAACACTTCCAATTTCTGGGTCTTTCTCATCTTCTTTCTTAAGTGAGGGCTCAGATTTACTTTTGTTCTTTATGATACAAAGCATCTGATTTTCCTGGTTTCAGAGGACAAAGCTGAGGGCAACCCCTGAAGCAATACAGAAACGGCTTCAAGATATTGAAGAAAGGATCTCAGAGCGCCAGCGCATCCTTTGCCTGCCACAGAGGTTTTCAAAGAGCAAACAACTGACCAGGCGAGAAATGGAAATTGAAAAGTCTTTATTTCAGGGAACTGATCGTCACTCCTTCCTTAAGGCTCTTTATTACCAAGGTATGGGATCCTCACTGGCTCTGAAGTGTTCTTTAGCTGAAAGAAAGATTTAACATCAGGGCATTAGATATGGGGAAATTAGTGAAAGACAAGATGTTACTACTCTTGAGAAATATATAGTCCCGTGAGCGACACAAGTATATGTATAGTTACTTGCATGACACCATTGAAAGTGTTATGAAGAATTGAATCAAATGCCAAGGTGGCATAGAACAACGGAGCATCCGAATCTCTAGTTGGGGGAAGTCAGCAGTTGACATTTGTACTATCTTAACAGAGCAACAGGCATTCTTTTGACTGTAAAAGGAAAAGGACATTACAGCTAGTGGATGGATAGGAGCCATACTGTGAAAGGACCTGGTGGGGAACGGTGAGAAGTTCAGTGTGCCAGCAAAATAGGGTATGGCAGGGAATAATGTCAGACACATGAAAGGGAAATAAAGTGTGATTGTGATGGGTCTTTAGGCTAGACTGTAAAGTAATGCAAAATAAATACATAAACAGAATGTGTCTTAGCCAGAAAGAATTCGTGTAGCAGTTAAGTTTACTCGGCATGGTAGAAGGTTCACAGAAAGGGTTTAAGAAATGGTTCCTAGTCTTGTACTAATTGGCATGGAGATGCACATGTATACCCTATAACAGTAATGCTAGATATATTGGCTCAGTGCCACAGAAGTTCAGAGTTGTATTGGTATGACTGAAGAAGGCCTCAGAAGAGGTAAGATTGAAATACTCTTAACCCTATTTAGTAGACAGGAGACGGGGTAGCATTTCAGTTGCAGTGATTGGTGTGAGCATTGTTACTTGGGGGCATTTTTTAAGAGATCAGCTTGAAAAGCTAGCTCAGAATTATTGACTCTTATTTGCCTGATAATACAGAGACATGTGGAGTTAGTTTGTTCAGTTAGTGCATTTGAATATAGTAAGATAATAAAAGCTGTATTTGGAAATGATGAATGTAGTGGTCGAGAAAGAATTAGAAAGAGGAAAGAAAGAATGGCATTAAAGTCACTGAGTTATCAGCATCTGGACTGGGATGATGACAGTGGAACTGGAGAGGTGGATTTGTATGTGATATGACATGAAGAATTGATACTGAGAATGACTTGGAGAGGAATATGTAGAGATAATGCAGATATTTCAGAGGTGTGTGACTTAACAGTAGATAAAATTAAGTCTGAAGAAGGGTGATGTGTTTCATTTAAACAGACTGAATTTGTGAAGATGGTGGGATTAGTATATGCAGATATTGATGCAGAAATGAAGCAGTGAAGCCTAGGAGAGAAATCCGAGCTGTGTCTATATGTTAAGGTCATGTGAGTGATTGAATGGTGTTAAAGATAAGCTATACAGTTGCCAGGGCAGTGGTAAGGGAGAAAGGAACAAATGAACAGCTTTCTGTGGAGAGATATCATGGCTTACTGAGTGTGAACATAGGCTCTGGCAGCAGACTGTCTGGGAAAAACCTGGCTCCCCCACTTACTGTGAAATGATGACATTACCTTTCTATACTTCAGCTCTTTCTCTGTGAAATGAGTAGCTGTGATGTGGAGTTGTTAGGAAGATTAAGTGAGGTAATACTTGGAAATCAGAGCAGTCCTACTATTGGGGTGGGGGAATGGGTGTGTGTCTCTGTTCTGTTTTCTATCTTTGAAACTCCTTGCTTTAAACCTTCACAGCATACCACAAAAAGACAAGTGCAGACAAGTACATGACCTCAATGAAGAGGAAGATAAAATTAGGCACAAAAGGCAAGTCGAGAGTTTTCTTTCAGTGTTAGATTTAGGAATGTAAACTAGGGTTCCAGACTTCTAATTTGAGCACTTATTTAATTACATATTCACTATATGAAAATGTTTATAGGAAATGAACTAGAGAGAGCATATTGTCCTGATATGAAATATTAAAGCGGAGTTAGTAAAGTTGTCAAGATTTTACATTTAGTTTTGTTTTTTACTTCTCTAGCTTTATTGTACCAGACCTACATTGTCCTAGCTGAATTTTAGATCCCAATGCACAAGTAATTCTGAATATCATTAATCAGTAAAACTGTTGATGATGGTGATGATTATATCATAACTAGCATTTTGAAATGAAATTACAGTAAAATTGCATGGGGCCTTTTTTGGTGTACAATTCTGTGGATTGTAAATCATGTAGATTCCATGTATCCACCGCCACAATCAAGAGATGGAGCAGCTCCATCACTCAGGCAAACTCTCCTCATACTCTTCCCCCTTTAGACTCACTCCATCGCTCCCCCAAGTTCCTGGCAATCACGTATCTTCATTACTTCTGCTTTGTCTTTTAGAGATTGTCATATTAATGGAATCATGCAGTGTGTAATCTTGTGAGACTGGCTTCTTTCACTCAGCATAATGCTTTTGAGACCCATCTAAGTTGTTGTTTATATCAATAACTCATCCATTTTTGTGGAGTCCCATTTCATTGTATGGATATTCCATATCCATTCACATATTAAAGTGGATTTGGGTTTTTCCAGGTTATGGTCTTTATGAATGATATTGATATTAACATTCTTGTGCAGGTTTTTGTGTGAACATAAGTTTTTATTTCTCTAAGGTAAATATCTAGAAGTGGGATTACTGGGTCATATGGTAAGTGCACATTTAACTTTATATGAAACTGCCAAACCATTTTCCAGAGTGGCTGTGCCATTTTGCATTCCCACCAATGGTGTATGAAAGTTGACTTGCTCTACATCTTTGTCAGCATTTGGCGTTGTCAGTATTTATTGTGATTGTTCTGATAGGTGTAAAGTGATGCCTCCCTGTTGTTTTAATGTGCCTTTTCTTAATGGCCAATGATGCTGAGCATCTCTCTGTGTGCTTCTTTGCCATCATTATATCCTATTTGCTGAAGTTTCTGTTCACATCTTTGCCATTTCGTCATTGGATTTCTTTTCTTTCCTAATGACTTTTGAGATTTCTTTATATATGCTAACACAGTCCTCCATCAGACGTATGCTTTACAAATATTTTTCACAGTCTGGAGCTTGTCGTTTCATTCTCTTAGCAGTATGTTTTTAATTGTGCTAAAATTTATATAACAAAGTTTATTATTTTAACCATTTTTAAGTATTTACTTCTGTGGTGTTAAAATATATTTATATTCTGTAACTATAACCACCACCCATCTCTAGAACTTTTTAAGTTATACACATTAAAAGCTACTTCCTCTACCTCCTACCTTCTGCTTTCTAGCTACCTCCATTCTTGTTTTTGTGGATTTGAGTACTCTGTGTACCACTTGTAAATAAAATCATGCAATATTTATCTTTTACACGATTGGGTTATTTTACTTAGCATAAATGTTTTGTTGCTGTTTCATATAGTAGCATGTGTCAGAATTGCATTCCTTTTTTTAAGACTGCATAATATTCCATTGTATATACATACCGCTTTGTTTAATCAATTCATTCGTCAGTGGATACTTCAATTGTTTCCATGTTGTAGTTATTGTGAATAATGCTGGTGTGAACATTGGTGTACAAATGTTTGATATCTGCTTTTAGTTCTTGGAGTACATACACAGAAGTGGAATTGCTGGATCTTACGATAATTCTATGTTTAATTTTTTGATGAACCTCCCTACTGTTCTCTATATAGACTGTCATTTTGCATTCCTACCAGCAATGCATAAAAGTTCTAATTTCTCTAAATTCTCATGAACACATGTTATTTTTTGGGTTTTCTCTTTTTGGATAATTGCTACTTTAAAGGGCATGATATATGTCATTATAGTTATTATTTGCATTTCCCTAATAATTGCTACTGTGTAGTTTTTCATTATACTATTTGGCTATGTGTCTTCTATAAAGATATATCCATTCAGGTATCTATGTATTAATCACTTCTCAGATACATGACTTGTAAATATTTTCTCTTGTTCTGTGTCTGCTTTTTATTCTTCTTGCTATCCTTTAATGCACAGTGTTTTCTCATTTTTCTTCATTTGTCTATGCTTCTTTTAGTATATCTAAGAAGTCATTGCCAAATCCACTATTACAAAGCATTTCCTCTGTTTCCTTCTGAGCTATTATCAGTTTTTTGCTGTTTAGGTCTTTGATCCGTTTTGAGTTAATTTTTGCCTATGGCTTAAGATAAGGATCCTGTCACTTGTTGCTGTTCAGTTTCCCAGGACCATTCTTTTTGAAGATTGTTCTTCCTGCACTGAATGATCTTTTTGCTCTCTTCAGAGATTATTTACCATATGGATTACAGTTTGTTTCTGGGTTCTTGGCGGTATATGTATCTGACTTTATGCCAGTAGCGTGCTGTTGTTTTGTTTTGTTGAGACTTGATTTCTCTTTTGTAGCCCTGGCTGTCTAGAACTCATTCTGTAGACCAAGCTGGCCTCGAATTCACAGAGATCAGCCTGCCTCTACCCCCAGAGTGCTGGGATTAAAGATGTGCACCACCACACCTGGAATGTAGCATGATCTTTTAATTTTTGTTGTAAGTTTTGAAATCAGGAAGTAATAATATGTAATACTTATGGTATTTTTTCACATTTTCTTCATTATTTTGGTGGTCCCTTGAGATTTCATGTGTGTTTTAGAGTAGAATGTTTTATTTCTACAAAATCAAATCATTGACCCTTTGGTAGTGACTGAATTGAGTCTGTAGAGCTCTGGCTAGTGAGGGTTTCTTAACAGTATTAACTCTTCTAGACGGCCATGAGTGCTTACCTGCTCTTTGTTTCTTTTTTTATATTTTTGGTTTCAACTGCATCTTCTAGCTTTCATTATATAGGTCTTGCTCCTCAGAGAAAATGCTTTGAACTCTTGTTGAGTTTCTTAGTTGTATGTGCAGATGTATCTGTATAAGAATTAAGAACTCTGCCTAATATCTGTTGAAGTAAAAGACCTCCTCTGGTATTTTCTTCTTGTGGTTTTATAGTTACACATTTTATACTTAGACCTGTAATCCATTTTGACTTGATATTTTTACCATGAGCTCTAGAGTTAGATTGACTTTTCTTCCTATGACTGTTTGAGCACAAGTTACTCAAAGGAGTGTCCCCTTTCCCACTTATTTACCGTCACATTCTTTTCAGAAATTATTTGCTCATATTTATGTGTTAACACTTAATAGTATAATAGCGGTGAAAGACTGAAATTTTGTCACCAAGAGAAAAAAAGTAAAGATACCCACTCACTACTTCTATTTTAAATGGAAAAAAGTAGAAAAATAATATCACTAAGACACACGAAATTTATAAATATGCAAAAATATATCATTCTGCCAGATAATGACTGGATCAAAACTAAATCCCATTCCCTCTCAAATTCATGACTGTGTATGTATGTGTTTGTGTGTTTGCTTATATACAAAACCTGCTCAGTCCATTTAGTGTTACACAACATTTATATACAAACATGCATTAATTGATATGTGTATGTTTGTGTGCATGTTTAGATACAAAACTTGTCCAGTCTGTTTAGTGTTGCAAATGTGAGCGTGTCAGCTAGTGATTGTATCATGCAGGTCTTATTTAGGCAACCATATTATTGAGACTTTATGGGTATAGCTTCTCATGGCTTTTTGATTGAGGTTTTGGTTTGCTTATTTTAATGTATTAGGTTATTTTGATAAGATAGGATCTATACCTATTATTTTATTCATTTATGAAATTAAATTTGTCTAGTATGTCATTTTAATTGACTTTTGATTCACTCTCCATTGGGGTGTGTGTGTGTGTGTGTGTGTGTGTGTGTGTGTGTGTGTATGTGTGCATGCGTGCATGCATGCATGCTTTATTCCCTTCCTAATTATCTTTTTAAAAAATTTTTTTTACATACTTTGCATCCCCAAAGCAGTTTCCCCTACCTCCACTCCTCCCAGCCCCTCTCACTTGCACATCCCCTCCCCGAAAAGAAAACCAGCAGGCCTCCCAGGGATAGCAACTGAACACATAATAACAAGTTACAATAAGACTAGGCATAACCTCTCATATCAAGGCTTATTTTAATGTATTAGGTTATTTTGATAAGATAAGATCTATACCTATTATTTTATTCATTTATGGAATTAATTAACTGAGGTGACCCAGTAGAACCCAGTAGAAGGAAAAGGGCCCCCAAGAGCAGGCAAAGGAGTCAGAGATAGCCTCATTCCCACTGTTAGTTGTCCCACAAGAATACTAAGCTAAACATACACAGCGTATATGCAGTGGACTTAGCTCGAACCCATATAGGGTCTGTTTCTCATTTCAGTGTCTGTGAGCCCCTATGAGCCTTGCTTAGTTGATTCTGTGGGTCTTGTTCTTGTGGTGTCCTTAAGCCCTCTGGTTCCTATTGTCCTTCTTCCCCTTCTTAGTGGGGTTCCCCTGGCTTCGCCTAGTGCTTGGCTGTGGGTCTCTGCATCTGTTCCCATCAGTTGTTGAACAGTGCTTCTCTGATGACAATAGAGGAATATCATTAGGAATTAAGGATTACAGCTAACATCTTAGATTAAACAAATTACATTAATGAAAACTTAATTTTTAAAATGGTTTTATTTGTATTTTTTACATCCCTACTACAATTTCCTTTCCCTCTTCTCCCCGAGTCTCTCTCCTCCTCCCCCACCTCTCTTCTACCGTCCACGTCTCTGTTTAGAAAAGGGCAGGTCTCCCATGGATATCAACCAAATACAGCATATCAAGTTGCTGCTTAGCTTCTTTGGTCTCTGAATGATAGGTACCCCCCTTGTATTAAGGCTGGACAAGGTAACCCAGTATGAGGAATAGGGTCCTAAAAGCTGGTAAAAGAGTCAGAGACAGCTCCTGCTCCCACAGTTAGGAGTCCCACAGGAAGACCAAGCTACACAACTGTAACATATGTGTAGAGGGCCTAGCTCAGTCCCATGTAGGCTCCCTGATTGTCAGTTTATTCTCTGGAACCCCTAGGAACCCAGTTTAGTTGATTCTGTGAATTTTCTTGTGGTATCCTTGACCCCTCTGGCTCCTATAATCTTTCCCTGCTCTCTTCAGCAGGATTCCCCCACCTCCACCTATTGTTTGGCTGTGGGTCTCGACATCTGTTTCCATCAGTTGCTGGATGAAGCCTCTTTGATGACAGTTGGGCTAGGCACCAATCTATGAGTACAGCAGAATATTGTTAGGCATTGTTACAGTGACATTTTTTTCTCCATTCGTGTTTGGTTCTTTCCTAGGTCTTCAGGCCATCCATCCTCTGGGTCTTGATGATCCAGGCAGTGTCAGGGGTGGGCTCCTTCTCGTGGCATGGGTCTCAGGCTGGACCAGTCATTGGTTGGCTACTCCCACAATTTCTGTGCCACCTATACTCCAGCACATCTTGTAGACAGGACAAATTGTATATTGAAGGTTATGTAGCTGGGTTGGTGTCTCAGTCCCTTCACTCGAAGTCTTTGTCTGGTCACAGGAGATGGCCAGTTCAGACTATGTATTCCCTATTGCTAGGAGTCTTAGCTGGGGTGACCCTTGTAGATTCCTGGGAGTTTCCATTATAGTAGATTTCTACCTCACCTCGAAATGCCCCCTTTTCCGGTCATCTCTTCCAATATTCAATTCCTCATTCTCCCCACCTAATCACTCCTGTTCCCATCACCACCCACGTCCAGGCCACCCTTGAAATCTATTCTATTTCCCCTTCCCAGGGATATCCAAGCGTCCCCCGTTGGGCCCCTCTTGCTACTTAGCTTCTTTGGTCTCTGGATGATAGCATGACTATCCTTTACTTTATGGCTAATATATACTTAGAAGTGAGTTCATACCATGTTTGACTTTCTGGGTCTGTGTTATATCACTCAGGATGATTTTTTTCTAGTTCTATTCATTTGCCTGCAAATTTCCTGATGTCACTGTTTTTAATAGCTGAGTAATATTTCATAATGTAAATGTACCACATTTTCTTTATTCATTCTTCAGTTGAGGAACATCTAGGTTGTTTCCAGGTTCTGGCTATTACGAATAAAGCTGCTATGGTCATAGTTGATATAACTATGATCATATAACTGTGATCATAGTCCTTGTGGTATGATTGAGCATCCTTTGGATATATGCCAAAGTTGGGTCTTAAGGTAGATTGAGTCCCAACTTTCTGAAGAACCACCTAATTTCCATAGTGGCTATATAAGTTTGCACTCGTACCAGCAATGGAGGAGTGTTCCCCTTGCTCCATATCCTCACCAGCATGAGCTGTCATTTGTGTTTTTAATCTTAGCCATTCTAACAGGTATAAGATAGAATCTCAGAGTCATTTTGGTTTACATTTCCCTGATATTTCCCTGATGGCTAAGGATGTTAAAAGATTTGTTTCTCAGCCCAGCCATTTTAGTTTTTCTCTGTTGAGAATTCTCTGTACCCCATTTTTAATTGGATTATTTGGTTTTTTGATGTCTAGTTTCTTATGTTCTTTATATATTTTGGAAATGATTCCTCTGTCAGATATTGGCTTGGTGAATATATTTCCTATTCTGCAGGCTGCTATTTTGTCCTGTTAATGGTGTCTTTTGCCTTACAGGAGATTTTCAGTTTCATGAGGTCCCATTTGCTAATTGTAATGTTGATCTTAGTGTCTGTGCTATTGGTATCCTGGTCAGGAAGTTGTCTCCTGTGCCAATGTGTTCAAAGCTATTTCCCAGTTTCTCTTCTATCATGTTGAGTGTATCTGGATTTATGTTGAGGTCTTTGAGCCACTTGGACTTGTGTTTTGTGCAGGGTGATAGATGGATCTATTTGCATTCTTCTCCATGCCAACATCCAGTTAGACAAGCACCGTTTGTTGAAGATGTGTTTTTTCCACTGTATAATTTTGGCTTCTTTGTCAAAAATCAGGTGTTCATAGGTATGTGACTTTATGTCTGGGTCTTCGATTCAATTCCATCGATCCACGTGTCTGTTTTTATACCGATACCAAGCTGTTTTTTTTTTTTATTATTATGATAGCTCTGTAGTAGAGCTTGACATCAGGCATGGTGAGGCCTCCAGAAGGCCCATTATTGTACAGGATTGTTTTAATTATCCTGGGTTTTTTGTTTTTCCCATATGAAGTTGAGTATTGCTCTTTCAAGGTCTGTAAAGAATTGTGTTGGGATTTTAATGGGGATTGTGTTGAATCTGTAGATTGATTTTGGTAAGATGGCCATTTCTACTATGTTAATCCTACTGATCCATGAGCATGGGAGATCTTTTCATCTTCTGATATCTGCTCCAATTTCTTTCTTCAAAAACTTGAAGTTCTTATAATATAGGTCTTTCACATTCTTGGTTAGTGTTGCACCAAGATATTTTAAGGTATTTAGGGCTATTGTGAAGGGTGTTTCCTTGATTTCTTCCTCCATCTATTGTTTGTATATATGAGGGCTACTGATTTTTTTGAGTTAATCTTGTATCCAGCCACTTTGTTGAAGGTGTTTATCAGCTGTAGGAGTTCCCTGGTAGAATATTGGAGGTTGTTTATGTATGCTACCATATCATCTGCAACTAGTGAAAGTCTGACTTCTCTAATGGCAACTTAATTTTAATTATATCTAAAATAGGGTATGTTTCTGTTCTCTTTCTTGCACCACTATCATGCAGATCACATCTGTATACATTTTCAAGTTTTGTAATTACTGTTTTATGTCACATGGGATGAAAATAGTTACATAGGAAAAGATACATACCATGTTTTATGTTTACCTATATAGTCCAATTTATGAGTGCTTTTTCTCTGTGTACATCTAGTTACTATGCACTATTCATTTATTTTGATCTAATTTTTTTCTTGTAGGGCAGATCTTCTGGTAATGAATTCTTTATCTGAGAATTTCTTCTTCCATTGTTAATTATAATTTTTGTAACAACATTGTATTAGCATATATTAATTGTACAAAATACTGAGTTTCATTGTGACATTTTCTTTTATGCATATAGCATACTTTGATTATAGTCATTTCTTAGTTACTAGTTCTTCTATTTCCCTCTCTGAAGAACAGTTTTGGTGTATGAAAACATTTGGTTCTCAGCATTTTTCTTGCAGCACATTGAATATGCTATCTTATTGCCTCTGGCCTCTGTGGTGTCTGGTAAGTCAGTTGTTAATTTTCCTTGGATCCCTTTCCATGATGAGTCTCTTCTCTTGAGTAACTGTTTTAAAGATTCATTCTTGGGCTGGAGAGATAGCTTAGTAATAAAATGCTTGCCATGTGAACTTGAGTTTAAGCCCCAGACAGAAAAAAGCTAAGCATGGTGGCATGTGTTTGCAATTCCAGGGCTGGAGCAGTAATAGCAGGTAGAGTTCTGAGATGTACTGTGTAGGCAGCCTCACCTTCTAGGAGAGCTTGAGGCCGGTGAGAGATCCTGTCTAAAAAGCTCCTGAGGAACAACAATGTGGTTGTCCTGTGTCTTATATATGCATGCTCACTTATGTTTATGTGCAACCTCCCCAACATGTGAGTGCCCTCATCAATACATGCATGTACATATGCACAAGCACAGACACAAAAACACTTACTTTTTGCATTCCCCTTTGGCAGTTTGGATGTGTGTATCTAGGTGTATATCTCTGAGTTTTTTCTACTTTGATCCCGTTGAGCTTCTTTGATGTGTAGATTAATGTTTTTCATCAGTTTGGTGATGTTATCAGAGTAGATTTCTTGAAATGTTTTTTTCTGCTCCCCTTTCAACTTCTAAGACTCCTGTGATCTGTATGTGCTGTCCGAGAGGGTTGATCATCTGCTTCATCCTCTGAGACTGTTAAGTTTTCCTTGTCCTTATTTGTTTTTCCTTCCCAGACTGGATTATTGTCCTCTGAGTAGATAGCGAGGTTATCTTCAAATCTGTAGATTGTTTCTTCTGCTAACTCCAATCTGTTACTTTCTGCTAGTGAAGTATTCCTGTCAGTTACTTTACATGCAACTCCAGAATTCCTACAAGGGTCTTTATTTTCATATCGTCTGCTTACTTTTAGTTCAATTTTATCCGATGATCTGAATTTTCTCTTCAGTTGTTTAAGGAACTTAGAATGACTGTTTTAGATTTTTGTCTCGTTAACCTAACAAACATGCTTCTATTAATTTTCTCTTTCTGTGTATAGGCCATGCTTTCCCGCTTTATGATATGTTGTATTATTGTTGAAAATTGAAACTTTTAAATAGTATAGTGTGATTTTTAAAATCAGTCCACCGTCACCACTACCCCATGGATTTGTAATTTTTAAAATCAGTCCACCGTCACCACTACCCCATGGATTTGTTGTTAAAATCAGCCCACCGTCACCACTACCCCATGGATTTGTTGATGTCACTGTTTCCTAATTTTCCTTGTATTTAATTCTAGAAATTATGTTTGCTCTCTGCTTTTTTTAACTACAAAGTCGTTCTCTGATGATTGAAGATAATTTCTTTAAATGTCTTGAACCCAAATGGCTATTATCCTTTGCTTAAGGGTCCATGTGTGTGTAACTTGGATGACCCTTTCAATCCTCAAAACACTTGACAACTCTTCCTTAGACTTCACTTTCTACTCATGCAAAGCCTCCCTGGCAGCCCAAAGTGAGATATTGGAGTTGTCTCAGATCCCAGCTCTCCTGTACACACACAGCTTTGTATATATTCATGGCCTTCCATCTTGGGAATGTATCTGAATTTTTTCAAAGCCCATTTTTCTTTTTAAGTTCTAAATTTTTATTTATGTATTCTTTGAGAAATTCATACTTGTGTAAAATATATTTTGATACCTGCCCTCACTCCCTCTTCACCATCCTTCCTGTACTCCTCCCTCACGTTTCCCTCCTTGTCTCTGTGTCCTCTTATTTTTTAATAATCCATTGATTCTAATTGTTGCAGCATAGGCAACCCACCAGGGGCCACATCCTTTAGAAAAGTGACTCTCCCTCCCCTCCCAGCCATTAACTGCCAATAGCTAGCTCCTCAGCTAGAGATGGAGGCTCATGTTCCCTGTCCTTTCCATAGTGGAATATTCACTGTCTTGATCCTCTGCAGGATCTTTTTGTTGTCTCCTTGTTAGTCTCAACTGTTAATTCCATCTCAGGCAGATGTACTGTTATACAGTCCCCACCAATTAATCATGTCAAGTGCCCTAGGAATGGACTATTCTTATAGTATGGGATATCAGCTATATCAAAGACAGGCAGGTCCTCAGACTGTAGCTTTCCCTCCAGTACCAAGCACATGAAATAGTACAGATTCTCTGAAGATTGAGTCTTTTGTAATGCTCTAGAACTGTTCTGCCCCTCTAGGTTCAGCTACACTGCTGCTTTACAGCTTCTATTATGTCAATACTGTTGATTTTTTTTTTTGGACTGTGAACCTGGAAAGAAAGAGATGGGATTATGGAAACTTGAACTGCTACAAATTTACTAATTTTACTTTTTCTTGAAACACTCCTCCATGTTTTATTGCAAGCATTTAATTTACTTCCAAAATTGATTTTGTCATTTCCCCCCGTGTTCCTTTTGCTTTTAGGACACAGATTCTTAGAGGTTTTTCACTCCAGCATTCCAGAATTGCTTTCTTGCCATCATTTTACCTCTAGCTTATTTATATTATTACATTTGGGAAAGAGTAAGCTTTTATAGCATAGAGTTGGGTCATTTTTTCTGCTTTATTGAGTTAGCATTTACTGCGTACCATAAAACTCATTCCTTAAGTGCACAATTCAGTGATTTGTAGTAAATTTACAGAATTAATCAACCATAACAACAATCTAGTTTTAGGACATTTCCATCACCTTTTGAGGTGATGTTAGGTGGTGTTTTGAGTGCTGTTAGTCCTTGTTTATACTCCCACCCTGGGCAGTCACTAAGGAAATATCCATCCCTGTGGATTCACCTATTTGGGACATTTTATATAAATGATTCATATAATATATAGTGTGCTTGCTATCTTAGTATAATGTTTTCATTGTGTCTAGAACATTATGTCTAGAACTAGTATTTTTCCAGTATTCCTGAGGGATTTTCTGTGTATGCTGAGAACATCTTCAACCCTTAGCCATGTACTTTGCAAACTGAAATGGAAATGCTTTCATTTCTTGCTTACACAAAGCCTCATGGTTAATGAAATGTGACACCGTATGCCTTTTTCAGATCTTTTCCTCAGCATGCGCAAACCTAAGTTTGCAGATAGTCATACATGTGTATGGATATATGTTAGACTTTCTTAGAGCCTTATATGGACTTCTCATTCCCTGGATTTTGCCTTAAGATTTTTTTACTAACTGGTATTTTCTCTAACTGTTATCCAGGTGTCTGTGAAATTCAGCAATTTCCTATGAACATTTTCGTCGTAAGTTCCTAGAAAAAAGTCTGTTAGTGTTTGCTATAAGTTTGCTCAAATAGAGAGAGTCCCTCGAATTTCCTTCAGGCCACCAGATGGGTCAAATAGTGACTGTTGTTTGGGAATAGGACTTCTAAGGGCTGCTGCCTCTACTCTCCGCCCTCTACTGGGTCAAATGGTGACTGATGTCTGGGAATAGGACTTCCAAGGGCTGCTGCCTCTACTCTCCGCCCTCTACTGCTGGCCCTGTTGCTGGTTTGTTTTTTGTTCTTTTTCTTTTTATTTCAAACCACAGGCTTTCAAGGTTAACCACGGAAATAGGAGTTGGGATGGAAGTAGGGCAGATTAAAGCACTGCAAAACTCATTATTCTTGCAGAGATCCCGCTATTCTTCCTAAGAAATCTTCCCCAGGTTGTTGCAAACCTTTGACTATTTTCTACAATTGTAAGAGTTGGTTCTGACAATTTTCTTGTTGCTTTTGTGGAAGAGGTGTTTCAAAGGTTCCTACTCTGCCATTTTTCCTGACATTGCCTTAATGGCATAGTTCAAAGCTCTGAGGTTTGTGATTTTGATGACATGTAAGCTACTGCTTTTTAGGACTTCTGGTTTTGATCCTACGATGAAGATTGCTTTCTAACTTAATGTCCTATCATTTTTTTTCCTGTGTTCTAAAAGACTACAGTTTCAGCTCACATTTAAGTCTATAAGCCATTTTGGGTTATTTTTGGTATATGATAGATATTTATGTTCATCTGGTTCACATAGATTATAATGTGTACAATTGGCATTACATATGAAAACATTGCCATTTCACATTAAATTGTCTTGACATCATTGTAGAAAATCAGCTTATCACAAATATAATAATACAGCTTTTTTCTTTCTGTGTATTTCCTCATTGTATTTGATAAGGGTCTCATGCAGTTCAGGCTGGCCCTGAACTTATCTGGAGCTTCTGATCTTCTTGTCTCCACTTTCCAAGTACTGGGATTCTAAACTGCTAAGTCAGACTTTCTTGCTACTTTCAGCAATTTAATGAGTTCTTTAGTTTGGATTCTAGGCCTTTAACCAATTAACTGTCTGTTATTGTTCATATTCACAGTCTTCAAATGGACCATACATTCTCAACAAGTTTTGTAACTCTACTCTGTGGGTTAGACCAGGTAGGCTTTATAGCTGTACTTCATGGGATAGACAGTGTGAGGGGTGTTTATTTAATCTTATCTAGAAACTGAACTCCTAATAGCTGATAGCTTTTTGAAGGCTTTTTGGGCCAGTCATTTTGCTAATACTAAATACTTAGTTTGCAAACTGATGCATTTAATTCTGGTAACAGCTCTATAAGACATGATATTATTACACCTATTTTTCAGATAGCAAAATTGAGCTTCTAAAGAAAATAAGTGACTTTCCCCAAATCATAGTTATTAATTAACCATGCTGTCCCTTAAATATACCGTCTTCAGAAAAATCAGTGCTGCTTTGGCCATGGCACTTGTGTATATTTCAAAAGACTATAACTTGAACTTTTATTCCCCCCATGCAATATGGGAGATTGGACTTCTGCCTTCTTGTATCCAGGCAGGTGCTCTGCCACTGAGCTGTATCTCCACCTCTTGAGAAAATTCTCTTTTGAATTATGCAATATCATTTTAAAATGAAATTTGTTGAAAACTAAGATGTATTATTTCTAAAAATACACTTCTGAAATTCACTGTAGCATATACTCTTTGACCATGCTCTTTTCTCTGTTTTCTTAATTTTTCTTTCTTTTTTGAGACAGTCTTGCCATGTAATTCTGACAGGCCTGGTACTTGCTGTGTAGCCCAGGCTGGCCTGTCTACTGATTGCAGCCTCTCAAGTGCTAGGATTACCGTCATGCACCATCATGCCCAACTGCAATCTTTTTCTTACCTTAACAGCTCTCAGAACTTTCTTAGACCTGTTATACCATATTTTTAATACTGTTGATATCTCTAGTTCTTTTGCTTTTTATTTATAATCTCTCATCTCTTGCTTGGTCTCATTTCCTTCCCAGTATCATTTAGATTCAACCTCAGGGAACCCTTCTGTTTGCTTTCTTGTCTGTGTATCATGCCTCCTAAGAGAGGTCTCGGCTAATTGTCTTCCTTTAGCATGCCTTGCAAGCACTACTAGAGAAAAATCATGTAGCTTTTAGTTCGTTAGTACTTCAATAAGTTCCTCATCTCTGGTATCATCTTAAGTGCTCCCCCCTTCCTCCGCCCCCTCAGTGTATCTCCTAGTCCATAGCCAGCTCTCTATTTCATTCCTTATCAGGACTATTATAGATATTCATTCCTTTTTCCTATTCTCTTTTATTGTTTTTAAAAGATATCTTTTGGTTCAATTTCAAAGAAGCAAGAGCTTTCATCTGCTTCCTCCTTCTGCACTCTGCTAACTTGTTTCTCATTCTCCCTTTCTTCCCACTTCACTCAGAGATAGGGGAGTCTTTAGTGCTTACTGCTAATCTTCGTACTCTAGTACTGGATTCTGTCCTTATCTCCCAAGGGACTTCAGTCAGTCCTCCATTCCTTTGAGGACTTTAACATGACAATCATTGCATCATTTGCCAGTTTTCCCTCAGTATATACTTCTGCTATCTAAAGAACATGAAAAATGGGGGAAATCTCCTTCAGCATTTTAGGTAGTTGAGCAAACAAAACACTTAGATTTTTGTTTCTCACTATATACCATAAGTAGCAGTTAAAAGGTGAAATATCGGGGCTGGAGAGATGGCTCAGAGGTTAAGAGCATTGCCTGCTCTTCCAAAGGTCCTGAGTTCGATTCCCAGCAACCACATGGTGGCTCACAACCATCTCTAATGGGGTCTGGTGCCTTCTTCTGGCATGCAGGCATACACACAGACAGAATATTGTATACTAAATAAATAAATAAAAATATTTTTTAAAAAAAGTGAAATATCAAAATCAAAGTTCCAAGAGAGCCAGGATTATATGCATCTGTTAATATTTTTGATATCTAAATAGGAATCAATTTCTGATCTTTATTTTCAATGAAAAATTTCAAACATGCACAAAAGTAAAAAAGACTTCTCACAAATACCCAATATATCACAATCTGTTGTATCATTAATATACCTTATCATCATCTAATCAGTACTTCTGTACACATATCAATTTTACTTATAAATGCATTTTTAAAAATTGTTGATATAGATGTTTACTTCCTAATACATTAGCATGCATATTGTTAGCTATAGTTAAATATTTATTTTGATTCTATCTTCATAAAATTTTCATGTTATTAAATATGTAAACTTTAAATGTTCATCTGCCCATTTCTAGACAATGTATGCTTCTGAATGATAATATACTAGTAAGAATATGCATCATCTCTTTAGGCAATGGTTTGTATCATTTGGTAGTTTTTATGATCTGTATATTCCCACTGGACAGTTGCAGGCTACCAATCTGTCAGCACTCAACACTGAGTTGAAAATGGGTACAAACAATCATTAGCATATCAGGACATGTGCATAGCCTAAAACTTATAGGTTATCATCATTCCAGAAAGTCTCATCATACTTCTTTACAGCAACTCCCATCCTGTTCTCCCAGGGGCAAATTACACTTTGATTTTTTTTTCCCAATATAGATTAGTTTGGCCGATTCTAGAACTTTTTATATAAAACAATACAGTAACTATTCTTTGTAGAAGATATACTTAATTCAACATAAAGTTTTTGAAGTGTCCTCATATTGTGTATACCAATCATTTGTGTTTCTCCAACATAATTTATAGAAAATTTTTCTATAATCGTGTTAGTTTTCTAAGGCTGCTAATAAACTCACATAAATGTGGTTTGTGGAATAGAAATTATTTCCTTTACAGTTTTGGAGGCAAATAAAAGTATTGATGGGTCATTCTTTCTGTAGGCTTTAAGAACATGTTTGTCCTTCCCTTTTCTAGTGTCTGCTACTTGATGTTCTATGATGTATATAAGCATGTCATTCCAATCTTTACTTCTGTCGTCAAAATGACACTTTTGTTGTCTGTCTCTGTGTCTTCATGTTACCTTTTAAGTATAGTAACCATTAGATTTTGAACCCACCCTAATCCAGTATTGTCTTATAGTAATTTAACAAGTGGTATAAACATTATCAAATAATGCCAGTTTGAAGTTCCAAGTAGAGATAAATTTTAGAGGTATTCTATTCTGCATAGTACGTTCTGTCCTCTGGCTTCTCAAAATCCAGATTCATCCCAGTACGTGCAATATACATATAACCCATCCCAAATGCCATTTACATATAAACTCAAAAAGTCTTATATCTCATTATTTAAATAATATAAATTTGGTGTGAATAAGGTTCAGGATATTGTCTATCCTGGGACAAAATTTCTTTCTTCCTACCCTGTAGTGAGGAGCAGACGGGCTGCGTTCCCGCCGCCCCGCTCCCGGCCACCGGCTAGCTTATGCCCCAAAATAACAACAAACAAATTGTATTCTTTTAAATACTGCCTGGCCCATTAGGTTCAGCCTCTTACTCACATCTTGACTAACCCATATCTAATAATCTGTGTAACACCACAAAGTGGTGTCTTACCAGGAAAGATTCAGCACGCCTGACCTGGTGGCTGGCTTCATCGCATCTGGCCCAGAGAGGAGAGGCAGGGCAATTGTCTGAGCCATCTACCTCACTTCCTTTTTCCTGTTCTGTCTACTCTATCCACCTAAGGGCTGGCCAAGGCAGTTTGTTTATTAGCCAATGAGAATCCTCCATCACTACCCAAAAACTAATGTAATTGAAAAAGAAGTCATGCTATTCTAATATGTAATGGTAGGCAGACATACGATAGACAACCATATTCTGAAGGAGCACAAAAGAAGGAACAAAGGGATTACTAAGCAAATTAATCATGCAGCAGGGCAAGTTTTATTCCTTAGTCATGTTCTGAGCTCCTTCTCTGGCCTCTGCATATGGGTCTTTGCTCTTGGAATTACTGTTTCGTTATTTTGTCCCACATCTGTCTCCTAGGCTGCCACTGGTTCTGCTGGTACAGAATTAGCAGAAGCCTTGTCAATCTTGAGGAAGAGAGTCATTCTGTTAGAGCCAAGGCTCTCTGCAGATCCTTCTTAGATAAACCTGTCTCTGTCCCTGGCTTCTGCTGATTGAGTCTATGACTCATTCTCCTAATATCTTCAGTAAAAGTTTGTCTGGCGACAGCCTTGGGCCCTTTTCCAGAGCATGCTGTCTGGATAGGCCCAGGATTTTCCAGATCATCAAATCCTGGTGTCTTTCTCCTTAATTTCAGTTTATATCTTTAATGTTATGGTTTTATTGTGAGCATCAAGAAGAAATAGCCCTTATCTTCCCCACTTTGAAAGTCTCCTCAGCTACATTTTTTTCCCAGTAGCATGACACCAGTTCAGCCAGGTTTCTAGCACTGCATAACAAAGAGCGCCTTTCCTCCAGTGTCCAATAATGTTCACCCTTTCCTCCTAAGGCCTCTAAAAATCCTGTTAACATTCATAGCTATAGCAATATTGTGTTCATGGTGAGTATGTACACATAGAGCTGTACTCTCTAGAGTTACTTGAGCTTTCTCTACTGTTCACTTTTTTCTAAGCCTTTACCAGAACTACCTTTAAGATCTGTGTTTCTGCCAATGGACTCCTGAAGGAAATTTGGGCTCGTATTATGAAAAATGTCAAAATCATTCCAGCTTTTACTTATTATTCAATCCCAAAGCCAATTCCTCATTTTAGGGATTAAAGCGTCATTCCATTTCCCACTCTAAAATATGTATTAGCTTCCTAGGGTTACCATAACTAAACAACAGGAATCCATTTTCTAATGGTTGTAGAAGTACAAAAAGAAGGTGTTGGCTTGGTTGCTTCCCTCTTAAGGATCTATGGGAGAATCCTTTGTACACCTGTCCCCTGACTCCTGGTGATAAACCTTTGCTCATAGCATTCCCGTCACTGCCTTCTTAGGCCCTCCCGTAATTTATTATGATTTCATATAATTGATTAATGAAATCTTGATTAATTATATCTGCAAAGACCACATTCTCATCTGAAGTTAAATTCTTAGGCTTTGGAATAGTCTTAAACCCTGTATGTTTATTACTGCCTCTTCCTCATCTCTCATTCATATTTGTACAAACTAATTTTAAGTGATAAGATTGATCATGCTGAAGAGTATGTCAAACATCAGTTTGGTTGCTCACCTTCCTGCACTTAGGGGGAGCTGGGAGGACCTTGGACTTAACATAGTGAAGGGAACCCTGATGGCTCTTTGTCTTGGAGAGGGGTGGAGTGGGGGTATGGGTGGAAGGGAGGGGAGGGAAGGGGGAGGAGGAGGGGAGGAGATGGAAATTTAATAAAAAAATGAGAAAAAAATAAAACATGAAAAAAAAGAAATAAATAAATAGTGCAGTGGGGAAATCGTAAAAGCCCCTGTATTCCCTTCACAAAGCACAGTCCTCTTCTGTTTAACTACTGTACTGACTTATGATAATTTCCTTTATGTTTTTTACCACCTATATATCTATCCACCACTAGACAGTATTACTTTCCCCGTGTTTAAACACACTGTGCTTCAACTAAATCGTACATTACTGGATCTTCCTTTTCTGTTTAATATTATATTTGTGAAATTCATCCACATTACAGTTTGGAGCTATAGTAAATTCTTTTTCACTGAAGTATAGTATTCCTTTATATAACGTTGATTTTTTTTTCTGTTTCACTATAACTGGAAATTTAGATTCTCGTTTGGATGAAGCATCAGTATCCATCCTGCTATATGATGCTTCTTGTATGGGAGTCCTGGGACGTATGGACATGAGTTTCTCAGGGTTTATACCTCGGAATGGAATTGAGAAGTAAAGAGTTCACAAATTCTCTTTTTTTTTGTTTACTCCATGACTTTTATTTATTTATTTTTTGTACTCTACCATTTCCATGATGAGACTAATTTTTCCCCTTTTTATTTTCTTTTTTTATTTTTCCATTCAAAAAATTTACACTTCCCTCCTCCCATTCCCCTCCATCTCTCCCATTATCCCTTCTCCCTCCCCCTCTCTCCTTAAGAGAGGGCAGGGAACCCTGCCCTGTGGGAATTCCAAGCCCCTCCTCACATCCAGTCCTAGGAAGCTTTGCATCCAAATAGACAAATAGACTAGGGTCCCAAAAAGCCAGTCCATGCAGTAGAAACAAGTCCCAGTGCCTTTATCAATGGCTTCTCAGTCAGCCCCCATTTTCAGCCACATTCAGAGAGTCCGTTTGATTGCATGCTCATTCAGTCCCGGTCCAGCTGGATTTGGCGAGCTCCCATTAGAACAGGCACACTGCCTCAGTTGGTGGACCAACCCCTCACGGTCCAGACTTCCTTGCTCATCTTCTCCCTCTTTCTGCTCTTCAACTGGACCTTGGGGGCTCAGTCTGTTGCTCTGATGAGGGACTTTGTCTCTATCTCCATCCGTTGCTGGATAGACGAAGACTCTATGGTGATATTCGAGATAATCATCAGTGTGATTGTGGGGCAAGGACAGTTCAGGCACCCTGTACTCTGCTGCCCAAGGACCTAGCTGGGGACATCCCCGTGGACACCTGGGATCTCCTCTAGAGCCAAGTCTCTTGCCAACCCTAAAATGACTCCCTTAATGTAGATATCTTTTTCCCTGCTCCTGTATCTGTCCTTCCTCCATCTCCACCCTCCCACTCCCTTAAGCACTCTCCAGTCTTTCCTTTTACCCTTCTCTCTTCCCCTCTCCCCTTCCCCTAACCCCACCCAAACTCCCACCCCCATGCTCCCAACTTTTGCCAGGCAATCTTGTTTGCTTCCAATTTCCAAGAGGATCTATATATGTTTTTCTTTGGGTTGACCTTGTTATTTGGCTTCTCTGGGCTTGTCAACTATAGGCTTAATGTCCTTTGTTTATGGCTAGAGTCCACTAATGAGTGAGTACATTCCATATTCATCTTTCACAAATCCTCTTAAGCCTGTATCAGAACTGTACCTCAGGGGCGGTGGTGGCGCACGCCTTTAATCCCAGCACTCGGGAGGCAGAGGCAGGCGGATCTCTGTGAGTTTGAGGCCAGCCTGGTCTACAAGAGCTAGTTCCAGGACAGCTAGGGCTGTTACACAGAAAAACCTTGTCTCAAAACAAACAAACAAAACTGTACCTCAATTCAACAGTTCCTTGGATTTGGCAGATTTTAGTGATCTCCAATTATCTAAGTGTCAGTACAGAAAGGAGGAAGCTAGGAATGCTTGGGCATTATATGTATTGAATATTCTACTTTCAACTCTCTAGTCATAGGGTATACTTCCTATAAATGTATACAAATTCTATCATTGTGGCTATGCATTCATTTGTTGTTTATATGTGTTTAAAATATCCATTCTAAATCCAGCTAATCATTTCACTGCCTTTATGATACCTCTTGATAAAATTCTTCATTTTATGGGATAAAATATTTTAATATTTTCTCTATGCTTAAGGCTTTCTGTATTTCAGTTAATCAGTTCTGTCTAGTGTGACTGTAGGAAGGTATTGTTCTTTGTTCTAAAGGTTTATTTTTTGTCCTTCATGCTTAAGTCCTTAATCACCATGGAAGTGATTTATGTATACAGTGTAAAATATAGTTCCAGGTTTTTTTTTCCTCAAATTGGTAGTACCTAACCAACATCCAAAGTCTCTATATCTCAATGAACTTCTCTACAGTAAGAATATGCATTCTGAAGCTGTGGAGATTCACATGGATTTTATACTTTAACTATCAAATATATATTATACACTTATCCAGCACCAAAACAAAATTTCTTTAGTGAATGCTTGAGTCTTTTATCCATTTTTAAATTTATGAGCTATTGGTATTTTTAACATTGTGTACTGATATTTCTTTGTGTTTTCTGAAGACAGGTCCTTTGTAAGACCTGATGCTTACTCTGGTCTGTAGTTTATTTGTTCTGGTGTTCTTAATGGTGTCTTGAAGCACAAATATTTTATATTAATGAAGTTCACTTTAGAAATTTATTCTGTTATGATTTAAGCTTTTGATATCTTTTTTTTCTTTTTTCTTTTTTTGGTTTTTCGAGACAGGGTTTCTCTGTAGCTTTTTTAGAGCCTGTCCTGGAACTAGCTCTTGTAAACCAGACTGGCCTCAAACTCACAGAGATCCGCCTGCCTCTGCCTCCCGAGTGCTGGGATTAAAGGCGTGTGCCACCACCGCCCGGCTAAGCTTTTGATATCTTAACTAAGAAATCTTTCCTGGAATCAGAGTAAAAATATAGTCTTTTGTATTTATCTAGAATAGCCACTGTCTTGGTTCCTATATTTTTTGCATGGAAATTTGTGTTTGTAAGGTCTGATCTAAGTCCTTAATTTTATATGGAGATTTCCAGTTGATTAACACCATGTCTTGCAAAGACTATTTTTCCATTTAATTTCCTTGTATAATTTTGTTCTTTTGATCTATATGTCTGTCTTTATGTTTCAAATCCCTATTGGATGGACCTTTATAGTGAGCTTGACAAGTATAGTGACTTCTCCCCCTTGTTTCTTCTATCCTAGGTCTTTTGTATCCATGCAGATTTTGGCAACACCCTGTTGGTTTTTTTTTTTTTTTTTTTTTTCAGAAATTGCTCGAATTTAATGGAGATTGGATTGAGTCTGACATTTAATTTAGAAAACTGCATCATTTTTTAGTAATAGTTTCTTCTAGTCCATGAACCCAGAATGTCTCTTCCTTTATTCAGATTGTCTACAATTCATCTCATCATTATTTTATATATCGTAGTATACCAAACTTATACTTCTTATAATAAATTTGTTTCTAAGCATTTTATTCATTTCGACACTCTTGTGAATAGAATTGTTTTGTTTCATTTTCTGATTCTTGTTTGCAAGTGTATAGAAATAAGTTGGGTTTTGTATTGATCTTCTATTAGTCTAAAATGATCTAATTAAAGGTTTTATTGTTTTTTGTTAGTGTAATGGTTTTATTATGGATAGCTTAGAATTTTCTACATGGGAAAAAAGCATGTTTCCTATGTATAAAGACAGTTTTACTTATTTTCTAACCTGGAAACTTACTGTTTACTTGTTTTTCTTTCCTGTTTACTTGTTTTTGCCTTCTTGTGTTCTCTAAAACCTTCATTACATTGTTGAGTGGAAGTAGATCAGCTAATGTCTTTGCTTTAATCCCAATATTCTTTTAGTGTACTATTTTTATTAAATCTTTGAGAA
The DNA here is from genome assembly GCF_903992535.2 of Arvicola amphibius. NCBI lineage: Eukaryota > Metazoa > Chordata > Mammalia > Rodentia > Cricetidae > Arvicola > Arvicola amphibius. The sequence goes on along the minus strand of NC_052065.1, from coordinate 91,082,153 downwards.
TGTTATATACTGTTAAGCTGTAGTTTGATCATATATATCCTCTACTCCTCATTGGTACCAGATCTATCCTCACCTTTCCACTCCCTCCTTATTCCCTATATTCTCATTTTTTTAAAAATAACCATCAGAGTCCAATTTGTGTTTCTCATATTCACATGGGTGTCGAGTCTTTCTTTGGAGCATGGTCAGCTTACCAGGGGCCACACCCTTAAAGAAAACTTAAGGTCCCTCCCATGGAAGCCATCAGCTGTCAATAGCTCCTCAGAGGTACAGGCCAAGTATCCTACCCTACTGTTCCTGCTCCATGCTGGGAATGTTGGCTGACTTGAACCTGTGCAGGACTTATGCTAGCACAGCTGCTGTGAGTTCCTGAGTGCAGCAGTTCTGCCATGTTCAGAGGCCAATCTGTATCATAAAGTAATTGTTCTGTGTGTGTGTGTGTGTGTGTGTGTGTGTGTGTGTGCGTGTATGCTCATGTGTGTGAAGGGTGCCTTTGGAAACCAGAAAAGGAATCAGATCCCTTTGAGCTGGCCTTACAGGTCATTTTGAGCTGTCTGACATAGATACTTGAAACAAATGCAACTTCCATGGAAGAGCAGTGCCCTTAACTGCTGAACCGTCTCTCCAGCCTCTTTATTCTCAATATTCAGTCCTAAGATAAAGTTGTTAAAATGGTTCTCGAGCTTAGATGAGCTTTGCTCAGCTTCTAGAAACCACTAACATTCTTTGGCTCATGGTGCCTTCCTCACATTATTTCAACTGCTATATATGTCATCACAATTAATGTTTTTACATCTAGGTTCATGAGAGACATTGGTCTGTGCTTTTATTCTGCTGTCCTTGTTTACTTTTGGTGTTCATGGTACTAATGAACACTAAATAGAATTTATTGAAAATGATTCTGCCTTCCTCTAACTTTTTAAGTTTTTGTGCAAGATTGGCTTTCAGTCTTCTAATATTTCATATAATTCACTAATGAATCCAACTGAACCTAGATGTTTCTTTGGGATAGTTAGCTGATTATTGATTCAACCTCCTGTGAAAGGTTTAGTAAATTATTCTCCTTTTGGAATCTGCTTTGACAATTTTATGCCTATGAATTTGTCAATTCATATAAATTTTCTTTCTTGTTGACTTAAAGTTCTTCACAATATTCCTTTATAATCATTTTCATGAGTGGTGATGCTTTCTTTTTAGTCCATAATTTTAATCATTTTTTTCTTCTCTCATATTTTCTTGGGTGTGTTGTCAAGTGATTTGTCATCTAATTAAATTTTTCAAAGAAACAGCAGACAGACCTGCAGATGGGGCTGTTGGTGTGGTATTTTATGTGCTTAGTGTTAAGTGAGCACCACAGGAAAGTCCTATCCACAGGAATGGGGTCTTGCACCATCTTATTCTGCTCAGGGTTAGAATAATGTTGATATAAATAGACTGCTAGCCATCTAGACGGATGCTAAGCTGACTCACATCTGAGTCTCACAGCATCAAGGGTCCACAGAGGCTCAGGCACTTCAGGGCCCATATATCCATAATACATGGCAAAATACAAGTGTGCCACACTGATGAGTATGTACCTAGAAAATTGCAGAGCTCCCATATGTGAGTGTCGGCCTGCTGTTGGCTGTGGTGCCCAAGGTTTGGGTATAGTTACTAGAAATAGTTGCTTGGCCACTAAAATTGATTCTAAGGTGAATCATAGCTGAACCTCAAAGTTGCCAGGACTTGTCCAGTCCAGAAAGTTGAGTGAGAGTACCCCATTTCCACACCAATGTTAAAACTGATACAGTAGAAACTTGGGTATCTCTCATAGGTACACAAGTCTACAGCTGATGTGGGAATGCACTTAGAGGGTGTGTCTGAGCTTGGGACTGTGCTTGGAGCCTTTAGTTTCTACCAAGTGCTGGCTTTCACCATGATGGTCTTGGCATGGAACTCTGAGAAAAAGGTCTGTTCAGCTTTCATGTCAGTGGGTAGAGTTCAACTGTTTACTGTGCCTCCTGAGGGTGGAGGCAGGGTTTTTGGAGTAGCGTCTACCTCAGAGCCTAATGTCATTCTTACTACTCAGTACACGGATCCTGGCCTAAAGGTAGAAAGAAGCCTTGCACTAGATTTCACTGTGGCAGGCCTAGATTTCATTCTCTATCCAGGCTAATCTTCCTGGAGATGGTGAAGAAGTATCTTTTTGCCTTTTTTATAGCTATTCATTATGATGTATTTGTAGCGGGAAATTGCTAAATGTTATCTGCCAACTGGCAGCTCTATTTTTATTTTTATTTTTTATTTTTTTTTGAGATAGGGTCTCATTCTGCAGCCTTGGCTGGTCTGAAACTCAGTATGTAAATTGGGTTGGCCTCAAACTCGCAGAGATCTGCATCTCTCTGATTCCTGAGTGCTGGGATTAAAAATTAGTGCCACCCCACCTGACTCCAACCAGCTTTTTAAATAGTTCCTAGGGTTTTTGCTTTTATTGATCTCTCCTGAGAACGCAGAGTGTTGTCTAGCTCATATTGGTTATTGAATAAGTATTTTTAAGTATATACTTTCGAATGCTCATACAGCTCCCATGGTTCTGTAGCCTCGCTGATATGGTATTGGCATGATTGTATATACTGTCAAATATCAGATATTTGTCTATGGCTCTCACTCCTCATCTGACTTGCTGCATTTCACCAAACTCTAATATGATCAAATACTTTTTATATATCTATTAGCTATGTGGCTTTTTTCTCTTTTATGGAGGATTCATCAATCTTGTGCTCATTTTCCTCTTGGTTGCCCATCTCTGTTTCTTACAGATATATGAAACTTTGTAGATCCAGCATTCACACTCTGTAATAGTTATCTGTAGTAAATATCTTATTTTTTGTCTATTTATGACTTTTATTTTTATTCATTGGGTGCCTTCTGCCATAGCATATGTGTAGAAATCAGACTACAACTTGTAGGGAATTAGTTCTCTCCTTCCCTATGTGGGCCCAAGGTATTGAACTCAGGTCACCAGGTTTTGGGGCAAGTGCCTTTATCCACTGAGCCATTTTGTTGACATACTTTATGACACTTTTGAAGAACAGTATTTTTTTTTATTTTAATGAAGCTATATTGGGTAGCCATTTTCTTAATAACTACACCTTTTGTACCCTTTTAAAAATATAGTATTTTTAGTTTTTGAAATTATAGTATAATTGTATTTTCCCCCTTCCCTTTCCTCCTTCCAGCCCTTCCTAGTATTTCCCTTTTGCTTGCTCTCAAATTTATGGCTTCTTTTTCTTGAGTTCACCTTTTGCATCTTAAGGTATAAATACTCTTATGCATTGCTGGTAGAAATACAGAAGAGTACAACTCATACAGGGTGAAATTTATATATAAAAATTACATCAGCATTTACTCTGTCTCGGCAATTTCACTTCTTAGAATTTATTTGAAATAAATGTTGGAAAAATATCAAATTTTAAATATATATTATACACATACATGGCTAACTTTCAGGGCTTAGTTCAAAATAGCATAAGACTTGATATAAGACCAGTATTTCAGTGTTTGTTAGTAGAAGAGTATCTGAATAACTATTGTACAGTGAAGTATTGTATTAAAAGAGTAGTTTTTACATTAATATGGAAGTATTTATGGGATATATTATTAAATCTAAAAAAGAAAGTTTCAGGCCATTATTTATATAGGAGAAAGGTATAACTAATGAGTTCCATTTATTATGTGTGTGTGTGTGTGTGTGTGTGTGTATATATATATACATACATACATACATACATACATACATATATATAAAGGAAATACTGGAACTATAAGTCAAACTTAAGAAATACTGTTTATGGGGAAGGAAGGGAAAGAAATGAAGGGATCAAAGATGGAATGATACTTCTGTAAAGGTGCTGTGTAAATCTTTTCACTTTAGAGCCATATACATGTTTTGCATGATTACAAATGTAATAAAAACTATAATCAAAAAGGAAAGAGGGCTGGGGGTGTAGTTTACAATTGGGTGCTTACTTAGCATGCACTAAGCCCTGGATTCAAACCTTAGGATCACATACACACAAAACTCAAGAAAGAATAAATCCATAAAATTAAAAAAAACTTGAAGCAAATGATAAACATAACCACTCAGAGAAAATAATTACTGTAGTGACTTTAAAGTAATACATATCTATTACTAACAATATATAATCTAAGGACTGCAAAAATATAAAGGTATATTCAATCATTTTATTGTTGTTAGCCATATTAGTATTGCTCGTGGAAATTTTCAATTCTGTGAATATGTTGTTAGAGAAAGCTAATAATAAAGCACTTTGATAGTATTATTAGGATGTGAGCAACTGGTGATAGAGTCCTTGCCTAAAAGGCAAGCAGCCTTGGTTTTGCTCCCCAGGTCTCCCCAAAACAACTGTCCAAACAAAATAAAATAAAAAAGATGCAGGTATAAAACCAGAGTTAAATAGAAACCTTGTCATATTAAATTTGAATTGGAAATGTTCTTATAAATTTAAGATCAATTTTTCTCCTACAAAATAGCCTAGCTTTGCCTACTGTAAAGGCTGAGAAGCAACAATGAACACTGAACAATAGTAGTTCCCAAGTATTTTTCATTGAAAGGAACCAGGGAACCTTGGGAAAATAGTCAAGGTTCAAGTTATAAAAGGTACAAGATAAGGTTGGGCTAGCTTGCTGTTCCAGAAAATCAGAAAGCAAAATAGGAGCTGGTTTAAAGGACTTCTTATGGGTTCTAAGTGGGACAGTTCTAAGTGAGACCGCAAATAATCACTATATGTATTGAAATGCATATATACTATAAAAATATGTGATTTCATAATTGTACTGCAGATAACCACTGGTTACCATTAGGTATTTCTAAAGTAATAGTTTCTTATTGTCATAAATAAGGAACAGATGGAATCAAGCATTTATGCGTTTGTCTTATATAAACTATGCTCAGGAAAACTAAAAGGTTGATGATTAAAACTACAAAAGAAATAATAGAGTCAGGGAAGGCCCATTTTGTAATTTGTATAAGCTAATAGATCTAAACAACAATCACCAATCACTATAAAGCCCATTAGGTAAAAGTTTAATGGGAGTACATAATAATTGAGGATGACAAACACCACTTAATTCACAAATTAATTTCAGCATTACTAAAAATGTGCCAGTGAATATTATGTACCTTTGGACATGGTACAATAGGAAATATACACTTATATATGAAAAGTTTTACATTAAATATTGAACATCAATCTAATTAAATCTTTACAGAAACAGTCTTTAAAATAACTTTCCAGGATCTTGTAAATGATCTTTATCTGTTCTGGATAATTTGGTATCTATGAGCAAATACACACACACACTAGGTATTTAAAATGCACCAAATTTGACCCAAATTGATTTAAAAAAGTATATACAAGTGATAAATGATCAATGACAACTGTATTAGACTAGATTTAACTGTCAAGAAATTTTGAACAAGTTATCAAAAACATTTTATTAAATCAATTTGTAAACAAAACAGATAATGGTTATATAATATCAATAGATGGAGGAGAAAAGTTAATGGAAAGATGGAACAGAAAAATGATTCAAAAGTTGTAATAGCCAAAAACCGATTTAGATCTTGATTAAATAACCAAGTATTTAAAAAAGTCACTGAAATAATCAGTCATTCAAATATAAATTTGGAATTAGGTGATACTTAGGAATTACTAAGTTAATGACTATGAAAATGTCATTCTGGTTCTATTCTTCAAATGTCCTTGTGAGTTAGAGGTATGTATACTTGGATGAGCTTGAGGTTTCTGGGTGCCTTCCTTACTTTGACCTTGCGTAAGATGCAGTTTTAAGATCCATGCACACTTACATGTATATGCATCTGCATGTGTGTGCATGCGCGCACACACACACACACACACACACACACACACACACACACACACACACACACACACAGACTTGCTACAGGTCATAAAAACCTTTCCTAAACTAGTTTCTGTATCTGAGATCCAGAGTTTATTTTTTATTAACTTTTAAAAGGTTGTACTGGGGAGGCTTTGTAGAACTTCCATATCTCTTTGTCTTGATCTAGATGAACCCCCAAAGAAGAACAAAGGTGATCCCATGAACAACCTGGAAAGTTTTTACCACGAGACTATAAGGAAAAAGCGTCTTGAAGAGTTCCAACTTATGAGAGGTGAACCCTTTGCTTCCCACTCACTGGTCTCAGCTACGTCAGTGGGTGATAGTGGCACAGCTGAGAACCCATCACTCCTCCAGGACAAGGGAAAGCAGGCAGCACAGGGTAAAGGCCCCAGTCTCCATGTGGCAAAAGTTATTGATTTTCTACCTGAGCAGTGTTGGATTGGGCCTAAGAAGCTGACGCAACCAATAGAATTTATCCCTGAAGATGAGATCCAGAGAAACCGTTTATCAGAGGAGGAGATCCGAAACATCCCTATGTTTTCTTCATATAACCCAGGGGAACCAAACAAGGTATAGGCCAAATCGAGAACACAACATGGGTTGTTCTCACTTTATTTACCTCTACCTAACAGGGCATTTTTAAATTACCTTTGATTCTGCCAAAGATTATGACATAGGTATTCTGTTTGTCCTTAACCATCCTTTTCCGCATACTATTTAAGTAGCCTATTTCCTACCATGTTATGTGTGCCTTTCTTAGGTTCTAAAGTCTCCTCAGAATTATTAAATAAAAAATGAGATTTAGCGCCGGGCGGTGGTGGCGCACGCCTTTAATCCCAGCACTCGGGAGGCAGAGGCAGGTGGATCTCTGTGAGTTCGAGGCCAGCCTGGTCTACAAGAGCTAGTTCCAGGACAAGCTCTAAAAAAGCTGCAGAGAAACCCTGTCTCAAAAAACCAAAAAAAAAAAAAAAAAAAAAAATGAGATTTAGCTCATACCCACTAAAAGTTCTGAATTATAGGAAAAGTAACCACAAATTTCCTAGTGATTGACTACCTGGGTGTGGGTTCCGTTAAAAGCAAAAATTCCTAAAGCATTCATTTTTGTCCAATTTAAGAAAACAGAGTAAAGAATAATGTTCCCTGTTTTTAAAAACTGGATGGAGGGATACTGAAGTACTTTAACTGCCTTTCTGTTATGTTATTCCTGTTCCAAGGGTAGCTCGACCTTCATTTTCTTTTTGTTATGAACTGTTACTAACATGTCAAAGAATAAATAGCCCATGAATAAATTGGGAATATCAGTATATTTAGCTAGCCATGTTTACTCAGACTTAATAATTTTTCATATTTGCTTAGTTTTAAAAAATAAGCAAAGCATTATGAATGTACCTGAAGAATTTCATATATTCTTCATCAATCCCATTCTTCCTTCTTCTTTCCAGTTTTAACCACTATTTTGAATTTGCTAGTTCTCTTTCTGGGGACATTTTTATCTATTTACTACATAAATGGTATACAACTGTCCCTAACTAATGATAGCTAAATTTACTTTCTTTTACATGATTATATGTGAAAAATATGCATTCAGTAGAACCTATACTCTGAATTTTGAATTTGTATTTTTGTCAAACAGAGAATATACATTATGGTGCTATGGTACTTTATTGAGATGCTGGGCATCCATAATAACCCACAGTTCACAGTCAGTGAGCTCTGTATCATGAGGAGAGGAGAAACCATTGACACTCTGGAGTCCCAGGTTGCTAAAGTGCAGTGTTCCATAGATTACATATATTAAGTACATTTCTAAGGATATTATCAACTTACAAAGGATTTATCAAAATATAACCCTATCTTAACCCCAGGTACTTCTTAGCTATCTATAAATATTTAGATATCCATAGATACAGTTTTACACAGTTAAAACTGTTACTATTTTACTCAGTATACCCAATATTTTAAAATTGTATTTCTAATGATACAAGGAACTATTTAGTACTCCACAATAGAAATATGATATAATTAATTTTCCATTTTTTAAATTTATTTTCCCCATTACTTTACTGCTACAGATAAAGCTGTAACAAGCATTGTTATGCATATTGTTGTTTTTCCACAGTACTAGAAATTGAACCTAACATCTTGGGGTCTTTACCCTTGAGCTATATCCATAGACTTCTTTTTCACTTATGTTGAGACAGAATTTCACTAATTGCATGGGCTATCCTTGAACTCAATCTGTAGTCCAAGTAATCATGAACTTGTGATCTCCCTGTCTTGGCCTTCTCACCAGGCCTGGCTTGTACATATCTCTTATTGCCCATGTACAAACATTCCTCCTAGACAATATTTTTCAAGCTTAAGTTATGATTCATAGGTTATATCAGCAAGGCTTTATTTTTAAGGAAATGGATAGAAGAATAGAATAGAATAGTAGATCAAAGTGTACCCCATACGGTTGTATTCCCCACAGTTAAGCACTGTTTCTTAAAAGTTATAGTTTTTGTTCATGCAAAGTGTGAGAGAGTAGGAAGAAGGAATAGTATATATGGGCTATAATGTTTAATGCAATTCTTCCTGTAGATCTCAGGCAAAATATTGAGCAATATATCCTTCTATTTCTCACATTTTAGTGTACATAGAAAGCACCTGAAGAAGTTATTAAGACAGGTTGCTGGCCTTCACCACCAGGTTTTTGACTTAGTGGATCTGGAAAAGGGTATGAAATTTTGCATTTCCAATGTGTTCCCAGGAAATACTAACAGTTTTGATCTAAGAATGGAATTTCTTGGTTGCATACCAAGGAATGAAATTACTGATACAGGATATCCATATCTTCCACTTGCACCAAGCAATATTTCAGAAATCCCCTTTACATCTTTGACAAAACTTTCTATTAGACTTTTAACTTTACTTAAGAGTTCGGAAAGGTAATTTATTTTTAAATTTGCACATTCCTATTTTTCAGTAAAGATGTACATGTATTTTTATATTAATTATTCCTTCTACTCTCTGAGTTAGCTTTCTGTTCCTTTGCCCATAATTTGATATGTTTGCCTTCTTATTTATTTTTAATGATTACTTTTCATTTTTTTAAATATTTATTTTTATTGTGTGTGTGTCACATGTGTGAGAACAAGAACAAAGAAGAGAGTTATTTGGACTACTAATTTCTGAGTATTTTCTGAAATTAATGGCAGACTAGTAGCCATACATCCATATGAGAATATTAGCAAGATAAATACCAAAAACTATATCTAAGCTAACATATTCAAACTATAGAAAGGTAAAAAGAATGAATGCTTTATATAGGATCAAAGAGAATTACATCAGACATATCACAAGGCAACACAAGCAAGAAGAGAATGGAATGAAATATTTATGTTTAGAGAGAAAAAATCCCACCCGCCCAGAAGTCTATCCAGAAAACATCCTTTCAATACAGACGAAGCAGACTAACAGTTCTTGGACAAACAGGATGTAGAGAATTTGTCACAATAAAATTATTCTCCTGCTCTAGAAAGATGGCTCAGCGGTTAAGAGCACTGACTGCTCATCTAGAGGTTATGAGTTCAATTCCCAGCAACTACATGGTGACTCACCACCATCTGTAATGAGATCTGGCGCCCTCTTCTGGTCTGCAGGCATACATGCAAACAGAACACTGAATACATAATAAGTAAATAAAAAATTATTCTCCTAAATCTAGGAAAATTAGATAGCTGAATAATTCAGATTTATGTAAAGGAAGACCATAGAGGAAAGAATACACGTAGATAAAATAAAGTGATTTTTTTTATTCTGTAAAATAGAAGCAGAGAGAATACATTTTGTGAGATGACACTTAGGTTATTACAGAAACCAGTTAAAAATATTACAATAAAAGAAAATTACAACCTCCTTTCTGTCTTGTGCATAGAGGCAAAAGTCCTAAATAAAAGCACTTTGAGTGTCATAATGAAATCTATTATTATATATAGAAACCTCAAAATTAGGTCCACAGAAATTACTGAATTGAATTTTTACAAAGCGAATTCAGTGCAGAAATGATAATCTTTTCTATACAAATGATACTAGAACAACTGGCTATCCAAATTCAAAACTAGACACAAACCTTTCCTCCATCATAAAAAATTAATTAAAAATATATGATAGGCCCATGCAGAAAACAATGTTCCAAAATACTTAGAAGAAAACGGGCATAAAATCTAAGTGGCCTTATCTTTGCTGTATTTTTCATGAAAAACACAATTTATATTTTAAAAAAGATAAATTATACTTTGTTCAAATTGCAAATTTTTCTGTGAAAGACATGTTAGAAATATACAGAAGACATACCATAGATTGAAAACCATATTTCACAGCAATGCATATCTAACAAAGGACTTACATCTACAATATACAAAGAACTCCTAAAACTTGACAGTAGTAAATGAACAGCTCACTTTAAAAAATGGTCAAAGTATAAAACTAGATGGCTCATCAAAGAAGATTATAATGTTACAAATAATCCTATGAAGGAAATCTTACCATTATTTGTCATCAAGGAATTGCAAATGAAATAATGAGATACCATTGCGCATGCACTAAAATTAATGACAAAACTGACAGTACCAGATGCTATTAAGAATGCAGAGCAACAGGACCACTTCATCATTGCAGATGGGAGTGTAAAATGGTACAACCTCTTTGGAGTCAACAGGACCACTTCATCATTGCAGATGGGAGTGTAAAATGGTACAACCTCTTTGGAGTCAATTTGAAAGTCTCTTAAACAAAGCACAACATTGTTTTACCCTGTGACCCAGAAGTTTCATTCTATTATTTATTCAACTGTTTGAAAAACCTGATTGTATGTGTACATATATATTTATACATATATAAGGGCATGTGAGTGTTTATTCATTATTGCCAAAAACTAGAACCAATCCAAATGTCCTCCAAATGGTTGCATTTGGCAGATGGATGCAATGAAATGTAATTTAGCAACAAAAATAATTGAGCTATCAAGCCATATAAAGACATAAACAAACTTTAGATGCATTTAATAAACAAAAGATGCTACTATGAAAATAAAGCATTTTATTATTCTGTAATCTGGAAAACTCAGAATGACAGAGAGGCATCAAAACAATAGTTAATTATCAAAAGTTGGGGGAAAGGAGAAAAAAGTGAAGCTTAAAGCATTTTTAGGTGAATAAAATTACTCTGTGATACTGAAATGGTGAAGGCAAGGTGTACGTTCAAGAGACTATATAAAACTACACAGTACAGAGAGACTCTTAGTGTGTGCAAGTGTTTAAAAGTCATTTCAGAGATTAGAAAATTTCAGAAAAGCGTACATAAAACAGTAAAGAGTGTATATAAATCACTAAAAAGATAGGAGGAAAGGTACTGATCTAACTAGCTTTGGAAATGTGTAATCTGCGAGACTAGCAGCAAATGGGAACTGTACATAAACACCATGCCCAGGTTGCCAAGGTTGTGTCTCCTGGTTAACAATGCTGATACTGCTGTGCAAACATCTTTAAGTAAATGGTTGGCAGATAGTAGGCGCAGTTTTTCACAGTTGGAATTTGGAGATAAATAAAGGTAGAAAATTAAAATGATCCATGCGGTAGTAGCTTAAATTTGGGAGCATCACTGTGGATTCATATATAACTTAATCCAGACACAGGTAGTTTACATGTAGTAGAAATATTTGTCTGCATTTATACACAGGTTAGTATTAGCATAGCAAGCCCCCGATGAATCAAACTTGCCCTTGCTCAGGATGGATTACTTCTAATACCATTTTCTGCCAAATGTAACAAGAGGCAGAGAAATAAATGGCTGGTCCTATTACTCAGGCAGGAAATACACAAGATTAGCCTTTAGTACTTTTGTACCCAAAGGTAAAATAGCAGCATAAAACACAGGAACTGATGGATCACTCCAATAATCAAAGCTAGAACTCGCTGTGCAACAAACTAAACAACTTTAACTTTCAATAATGATTCAAAATACAGACTACCCTTGTACAGGTGCTGAGAGTTGAAAACTTGAGGTAGGAAGTAGAGAAAAGGTAAATCTTAGGAACATAATGCCCTGCTGCTTGGTTATGAGTGGCTTGTGTTGATCTGTTTCCCAAGAGTACTATGTGGAAAGGAAGACAAGCAATTAGTGGAGGAAGCTGACCAGCAAGCACTCCCTCAGCCAGGAAGTGAAAGCAAATATCAGCTGTCACAAATCAGTGTTGTTAGCATTTCTGCTTGATACATTGTGACCAAAACTGAACTCTTCCAGTGAAGTTTTCTTCCCAATAACTCATCACTCTAGTCTAACATCAAGAAAAACAACAGGTAAAACCTAGTAATGGGCTATATTATAAAAACCAAATCTGACCAGTAGTACTACAATTTTCATAATCATGAATAATAAGGAAAATCTGAAAAATTGTCAAGAGGAGCTTAAAGACACATGACAGCTAAATGAAAGGTCTAGATGGTGTCTTAAACAGAAAAATAACATTAGGTAGAAACTAAGGGAATGTAAATAAAAGAATGGATTCTTGTTAATAATGTAACAGCACTAGTTTATTAATAAAATGAATGTAACATATAAATGTAAGATATTTATTAAGTCACAAGCTGGATATGAAGCATAAGGACATACTTAAACTCGGGAAAAAAATCAAATCAAATTTGTAAGGCTTTTTAAAAGTTACAAATAAATTCAGAGAGTATAAACTATAAAGTTCAAAATGTGCAATCAAAACTAAATATCACAGTGTTAGCAGGTTCTGTTTTTCTGTTTCACAATCATGCTTGTCTTATTTTAGGGCCTCCCAATATCTGTATGTCTATATCTGCACGTGCTATAAATACATATGTATGTTTTAGATACACACATGGATATATCTGTACATATAAATATGTGTGTATACTTTTGCAGCAGAGAACATAGAACCAAGAAAGAACTACGACAACCTCTTGACCAGAAGTTCTTTAAAAAAACAAAACAAAACAAAAAAAAACTTTTAATCATGTGGCTTGGGAGGTGACTCAGCAGGCTCAGCAGGGTACTGTTCCCCCCCTCCCCCCCCCCCGGAGGACCCAGATTTGATTCCCAGCATCTGCCTGATGAACAGTCTGCAACTCCAATTCCAGGGGCTCTTCCGCCTCTTCTGGCATCCACGGGCACTGCATGTATATGGCACACAGACTTACATGCAGACAAAAAAAACACTCATACACATAAAATAATATTTTTAAATACTAAAAAATAAAAAATATATAAGGAGAAACGGTCAGTATGGATCTTTTCTAATTGTAGAGAAAGTTGGGATCTGTTCTCACATACTTTCTTCCCAGTTTTTAAAACCTGTTAAAATTATTTTTATTGAAAATAATCTTTTTCATATAAGATATTTTGATCACAGTTTTCCTCATGTCCTCCCAGATCCTCCCCCACCCATCCAACTCCACGACTTCTCCCTCCCTCCCTCCCTCCCTCCCTCCCCCTCCCCCCCCCCTCTCTCTCTCTCGGAAACAAACAGGCAAATAAACCAAAGGAAAAGATAAGGCACAAAAAACATGCACACACAAGCACATACATCACACACAAAAAATAAAACCCATAAAAACACAAAATCAGAAACCACAGTATATAAGCAAAAGACCAGTAAGATTTTTTTTAAATGCCCAAACAAAGCAATATGGGCCAAAAAAAAAAAAATGTACCATTGCATTTGCTTTGTGTTGGCGGTCTCCTGCTATGTATTGGGCTTAATATTAAATCGTACGCTGCTTTCTAAGGTTAAGTGGTAAAGATTCCACTATTTAGGAACTTGAATGATGTTTAATATCTTTCTCCATATATTTCAGTGACTATACCAGTCATTTCCTGGCTGTTGTCTTTTCTGTTCTAGTGTGAATTCTTTCCTAATTTTTAAAGCAAAAACTTGGTTAAATTACTTTTCCCTCTTCCATCCTTTTTGTATTGTTGTTAAATAATACATTGGATCTACCTTCCTAGGAAAAATAAAAGTACCCAAAGCAGTATTGTTGGCTTCAGCATGACGTTGTATCGCAGGTTTGTAGGGATTTCTCATCTTCCATGACTGAAGCAACTTCCCCATTTTTCCCTTACACTAACTTACCATCATTATACTTTTAGCTTCAGTGAGCTGGACTACTTTAAAATGCTTTGTCTAAGTAAAATAATATAATATTTGTCCTCCTGTTACCTAGTGTATACTCCTAAAAGTTTATCTGTGTCATAGCATTTGATAGTGTTAATGGAAAGCAAAAAACCTCAACTTTTACCTTAAAAAGAATAAGAGATAGTTTATTCTTGAGCCAAATATCAGTGACTATGACCTGGTAATGCAGATTTAGATTACCCACAATCCATGCTGCAGGACAGTAACAGTTTCATGACTTTTTATAGTAACAGAAGAACAAAGAAAATCATAAATCAAGGTACTTGCAAGTACATTGGTGGAAACATCAGGTTGGTGGGTTACAGCAAAGTGGAGAAATCTCTGCTCTAGGCCTCATATGCTTCCTGATGACATTCTTAGCATTTGGGTAGGTGGAAGCTAGTGATCTGTTAATACATTTCACAAGATTTCACTTGTCAATGACAAGCATGTTGGGTCAGACACACGTGGGCAAGGAATAGATATTAAGAAGGGTGGCTAAAGATAGCTCAAGATAATTAATTATAATTAGGCCCTCTGCCTGCATCATCCTAACCTCTCCACAGGCATTGAAGTTCTAGTTAGTTTTTAGCGTTTTATGGGATTCAGCATAATGTATGGTTTCTTTCCAGAAAATCTCGTTCACAATAGGTTTTTTTCCTTTTAAGGATTAAATAATATTCCAGTCTGTATATATGCTACCCTCTCTTTCAATAGCATCCTATTACTAATTGATAGAATAGTATCCTGAGGGTATTAGTCACAGGTTGGTTTTTTTGTTGTTTAATTCTGTTTTCTTCATGGTCTCTGTTTTCTCTCATTTGTTTTTGTTGCCCCTGTTTTCTATTCTCCACGTTAGAAGGAAGCCTTTCTAATATGCCCGATAATCCCTATCCTTATTTCTTGCTGTAAAGTTATTCAGAAGCTCTGAGATCATGGCCTTTGTGTACTTTGAATTCACGGTGATATTTTATAATCCTAGCACTTAGGAGGCTGAAGCAGGAGGTTTGTGAGTCTTAGGCCAGCCTGTGGTATTAATGAGACTTGTCTCCAAATGACGATAACAAAACAGTAATAACAATGACCCAGATGATCTGGCTGAATCGCTTGTTAAAGAACTCTGCTATTCTAAGTCAGTATTTTTGTCTTTCTTCGGCACTAGTGCCCTAAAGGAGACTGTCCCCTGTGCTTTCTTGCAAAGGAGCTACCAGTGTTCTGGTAGAGGAATGGTGGTCAGATCATGGGTTTCCCAGTGTTTGGTATGCGTTCTTTCAGTCTTGCTTTCAGAAAACACTGCTCTTGACCTCAGCTATACAAGACATTCCACGTTTTCTGACAATTAACCTTCAATATACTGCCAGGATTGGTGAGTTTCCCTCAGCCAGTGCTATAATTGTGGAGGGGGTAAAGATCTAATTTATTTTACAACAGCTTTCAGCTTACCATCTTCATTTTAACCCTGGCTAATCACATCTGTTTCCCGAGCCACCCAAAGCTATCAGTTCTTGAAGCATTTATGCATGTGTTTGCTTTTTCCTTTTTGTATATTTAATTTTTAGACAGGATGTTACTGTGTTGCCCAGACTGGACTCTTGTCCCAACTCAACCTTCCTAGTTGGTAGAACTATAGGTTTTTATCACTGTGCCAACTTTTAAAACTTGTGTGTGTGTGTGTCGTATGTGTGAGGATGGTGTGTGTGTGTGAGGATGGTGTGTGTGTGTGTCGTATGTGTGAGGATGGTGTGTATGTGTGTGTGTGTGAGGATGGTGTGTGTGTGTGTGTCGTATGTGTGAGGATGGTGTGTGTGTGAGGATGGTGTGTGTGTGAGGATTGTGTGTGTGTGTGTGTGTCGTATGTGTGAGGATGGTGTGTGTGAGGATGGTGTGTATGTGTATGTACATGCACACACACAGAGGTCAGAGGTCAATGTCACATGTCTTCCTCTAGTACTCTCCATCTTACTTTTTGCAGTAGGGTCTCATTGAGTTTAGAGATTATCAACTAGCTGGACTGGGTTGGGGATCCACCTAGCTTTTTACATGGGTACCAGGGATTTAAAATCAGGTCCACGTGCTTGTGCACACTTGTATCCACTGAGCCACCTCCCTAACGCACATAAAGACTTTTGAAGACTTTTAAAGAAGATTGAATGTCTTCTTGATTTTTTGCCGTAAGGCTTTGCTAGTGAGCTTTTTTAGTGTGCTTCATTCCTACTCATCCATTTTTATATCTTCCAGAACTTTGTTGCTATTACTTTCTGAGTTCTTTCTGTCCTTGTTGGTTTCAGGCCTTTAGTTTTAGAGTTTAACATGGCAAGAATAACATTAGATAAATGTTCAGTCTCCCATCTGAGAGTAATTCAAGTCATAATGCAAGAGTTGCTTTCTTTCTGTGATATTTTTGTCACTTTTCAATTTGTATTAGGTGCTATACCTGAAGAACCTTAGTCCTCGGGTGAAAGAAAGGGACCTTATCTCATTATTCGCTCGCTTCCAGGAGAAAAAAGGACCACCCATTCAGTTCCAAATAATGACTGGACGCATGAGAGGGCAGGCTTTCATCACCTTTCCCAGTAAGTAGCTTCATCTAGATAATCACTCCAATGCACCATCAGTTCACGTGAGGCTAACATATTACCTTGCTGAGTTAGATACAGCCTTAGCACATGGAAGGGGGCCAGTAAGGAAAATACATTTCCAGTATTCCTAGATCCTCCTTGCTCTACTTACTTCCTCTTCTCTATCCATGTTGCATAACCACCTTACCCCGATGTCCTCTATTTCCCAACTTTTGACATTTACTTTCTACCCTACCAATATTTATTTTCTTTATATTGATAGTACTATTTCTACTCTATAACAGAATTATTCATAGTTAATATGTTGGCATTGATATCAGAAGACATATCCTCATGTCCTATTCCTTTAGGACAAAGTGATTTTAAGCTAATTAGTTAATTCATTACCAATTCACAATTATTGAAAGATACATTCTTCCATATATCACTTGCATGTTAGTGCATGGCTTGTGTTCTAATCCAAGGGCAAGAATAATACAGTAATTTTGATTTCAATAATAAGTTGGCCAGTATGTTTTTTGTGGAAAGACGCTAGATAGGATCTGTTCCTTTCATTGTCCCTAACTTGACATTTTGACACTTGGCTAATTTTTATGTGGGCAAGTGATTTTGCACATTAAAAATGCTGATCTCCTTTCCGTTGCTTTCATATAACCTTGTACTATTTTTCCTGTCTCATTGAAGGTTTGTAGATTCTTTGTAGCACTGGTTTTTAATCTTTTGAAGTGACAATTTCTATTAAATTTTTTTCAAGGATTAAATTTCAAGGATTTTCACAGAATATATATAACCTACTAATTGAAAGATTCATAATACAAAGGCTTTATATTATTTTGTATACATGTTTATATAGTATGTGTATATATGTTCTTGTGTATGTGCACATGTCTCTGCACATGTGTATGTGTACATGCACATGTATAGACATACATGTAGAGGCCAGAAGCTAACCTATAGGATCTTCCCTAGTTGCTCTTCCACTTTAATTTTCTCACTGAACTGAAAGCTCATTGATATGGCTAGGCTGGCTGGCCAGTGAGCTACAAGGGACTACCTCCCAAGTTTTAGGGTTACTGATACATGCTTCCATACCTGGAGTTTTATATGGGTACCAGGGACCCAGACTCAAGACCTCATGCTTACATGGCAAGCATTTTGCTACCAGAGCCACGTTCCCAGTCCCAGTTTTACACTTCTTAATTTGTGGCTATTTTACTAATCCTAACAGCTATAGTGCGCACTTGACAATTTGTGGGATGTCTCAGACAAAAATGATCTCAGTATTGTCTCCTTATAATTCCACAGACCCTTGTCCAAAGTCTACCCCTCCTTATTTCTTACATATAGTCTCTGAGACCCATATGTTAAATATTCCTGCTATGCACTATATAGTCTCATACACAAATTTTCTGTATATCAGCAAGAGACGTTCATTATCCCAATAAGGAGTCCCACAACCACTTTCCCTCTAAAAGAAAAAAGTAGCTAAGTATGCTCAGTAATGTAATAACTTCTTTTATTTGTGTAACAATTTTAAAAAAAATTGTTTGCATATCCATAATCTATCTAGAGGCATGTTTACAATTATGTTTAGCTTATATTTCTTAAGTTCACTCCCTATGTATCTTTATTTCTTCTATATATTTGAATCAGATATACATTTTGAAGGTCTTTTGTCATTATTATTATTATTATTATTATTATTATTATTACCCATTAATTTAATCTTGTTGACTTACACAAATTGGGACTTATAGGCATGACAAAAATATTTAGCATCATTATTTTATAGCAAACCAATCTGAATTAAATTTGTAATAATAATTGAGTGATTAAGCTCTATATAATTTGATGCATTTTTCTTATTTTTTTCCAGATAAAGACATAGCATGGCAAGCATTGCATCAAATAAATGGATATAAACTTCATGGGAAAATATTGGTGATAGAATTTGGAAAGAACAAACAGCAACAGCCAGCTGTCCAGGGTGCTTCCCTTATAACATCTGCTACAGATAGCAGTGCAGAAATCAGTGGTAGCTAGAATACATATCGACATACATACATACACATTTGGATATATGTATGTGTATAAACACACACTCATATCTTTTATCATTAAAATATAGGATATGTACATACATAGAAATTTGTTTTCAAAATGAAGAGAAATATTAGAAAGACAGTAATTAGGACCGCTGCTTTCCGCATTTAAAGAGAATTATTAGAAATATTTTCCATAATTAAATACTATATAATCTAGAAAATGACAATATAAAATTGGCGCTATCCTGAGTATTAAAGATAATAATCATGCACTATATAGGGCAGAAAGTACCCTGAGCATTAAGATCATATGAAAACCTTTAATTCTCAGGGTAAGTTACATCATTGTTCCTGAAGATTCTTTAATATTTTTGCAGTCTTCAATATTTAGTCGTAGAGATAATACTTTTTCTGAGACTGTTTCCTATATACAAAGATTTGAAACTAATTCAGTGTTAAAATATTTATTTACTAGAACTCATTTTGTGTTTTGTCAGAACTTTGAACAATTATAGTAGGTAGATTCATGAGTTGATCAACATATTTAATGCTTGCTTACACTAAGTTTTCACAGTCCTCGAAAAGATATATATACATACATATATATATATATATATATATATATATATATACACACACACACATATATATGTATGTATATATATGAAGCCAGTATTATATATAGATATATAATACTGGCTTCTTTTAAGCCAAAATATTGGTAATCTCATGATACTATTGAATTCAAAACAATAGGCATTAAACATGGAGTAACTGCCTAATACATATTAAACATTAGGTATATGAACTTTCAAGAGGGAACAAACTAGCAAAGAATACTAAAGGGACAGGAAAGAAAGTTTTATACATTAGAAGAAATGCATCTTGACTCAAACACCTAGGGATTTGTTTATAGTTGTTGAAGAATAGAAACACAGTATGGTATAGACTAGGTAGTACCAGCTTTGGAGTCAGACCTGTGATCCTCATAGTCACACATGTTTACCAACTTAACTTGAAAAGCCACTTAATCTGAGCCTCATTGATCTCATCTATACAGTAGAGTAATATTGCTCCTTACCTCAGTGAGTAAGGGTTAAATGAGATTATACCATCCAAGGGGAAAAAGTGAAGGAAATGTAGGAAACTCCATTAAGCACATCAAACAATATATAATAAGAATTCCATTTAAAAAGGGAGAAAGGTGCATAAATACCGCAAGACAGCCAGGTGGTGGTGCCACAAGCCTTTAATCCCAGCACTTGGGAGGCAGAGGTAGGTGGATCTCTGTGAGTTCAAGGCCAGCCTGGTCTACAAAGTGAGTTGCAGGACAGCCAAGACTGTTATACATAAAAACCCTGTCTCAAAAAAAATACTGCAAGAGGACCATGGCTTAGTGAGTAAAGACACTCACCACCAAGCATGAAGACCTGAGTTCAAACCCTAGGACCTACATGAGAGAAGGAGAAAAACAATTCCAGTAAGTTATCTCTGATTTCTGGAAATACGCTATGGCAAGTGTGCTCCCACATACATATATACAAAATTACACATAAATATTTTAAAAATCTTCAGAAATAGCTGCTACAAATATTTCAAATTGAGTGACAAAGATAGATCTAACCATTGCAAAAGCCATTCAGTTACATTATAATAAAATACTGAAAATTCAAGAGACAGAGAAAATCGTGAAAATAACCGAAGAAAACTGAAATATTATTTGTCATGGGTCTCTAGATTACCAACTAACTTCTTATCAGAAATGTGTATTTCTGATAAATGGCACATTCTTGTATTTACAGCTATTCAGGAGGCCGAGGTGGGGGGGATCAGTTGAGCCCTGATTCAAAACCAGCCTGTGTAAAGAAGTGAAATCCTGTTTCAAAAACGAAAACCAAGAAAAAGTGACATAGTTAAGATCTCAGAAACAGTGGAGGTGGCCGTGCAAGGTAAAATACCTCCCCCATAATTTTTAAAAGCTGGAGAATTTGTTGCCAGAAGATCACACAAGACATGCAAGAGGACCATTGTCAAGCTGAAAAGCAAGTGACCTTAGAGAAAAATTTAAATCTCTCCATAAAACAGACAGACGCGATTGTGTGACTATAAAAGATAACCTTGACTACTTTTTCCTTTATCCGTTAACTAATTTAGTTACTTATTTTTGGTTTTTGGAGACAGCATTTCTCTGTGTAGTTCTGATTGTCCTGGAACTTGCTGTGTAGACCAGACTGGGTTCAAACTCAGAGGTCCACCTGCCTCTGCCTCCCATGTGCTAAGATTTTGTTAACTAATGTTTAAAAGTTGTATTAAGTTGTATATAGTTGCATTGTATCTCCTATAACAAAAAAGTCAATGTATTTGCCAGTAACAGACGAAGATCAGAAATAATGCTTATTTTACTAAAAAATAGCAGAAATCCATAGGAACAACTAAAACAAAGGAGTAAAATTATGGCTAATTTTCTAAAACGGTAAACAATTCAACATCTTGAAAACTACCATCATTGTTTTAAGTGATAACTTTAATGTATTGCTAAGCCTGTAACATATAGAAATGTAGTGTAGAGCTGCGGGCAGGCCTGCTTTTCATCCCGCCCAGCTCCCGCATGGTTAGCTTTACACCCAAAATAATTACACGGAAACTGTATTCTTTTAAACACTGTCTGGCCCATTATTTTCAGCCTCTTACTCACATCTTGACTAGCCCATATCTAATAATCTGTGTAACACCACGAGCGGTGTCTTACCGGGAAAGACTCAGCATGCCTGTCCTGGTGGCTGGCTTCATGGTAACTCGCTCACTAAGGAGAGTCATGGCGACTGTCCCAGAGAGGAGAGGCGGGGCAATTCTTTGAGCCATCTACCTCACTTCCTTTTTCCTGTTCTGTCTACTCTGCCCACCTAAAGGTTGGCCAATCAAATGGGCCAGGCAGTTTCTCTATTAGCCAATGGGAGTCCTCCATCATAGAAATAGCGTGCCCCAAATTCGGAGGAAGAGGGAACAAAAATATCTACTAGAGATAAAGATCTGTATTTTTTGTCATAATGGCCAATGTTTTAAGATGTAAAAATTTTAATTACATATTTTCATAACAACAGAGACCCAAAATAACCTGAAACAGGGCAGGAAAGTAAAGAATGGAGACATGGACAAGTCTCTGAAAAGCTGGACTACTCAGTGTTTCCTTTCTACTGAAAGTAGTGCTACACAAGTGATAAACAAGGAGGTAGAATACTCCAGCACTGTGAGCTGAATAGATTTGAAAAGCAGCTATAGAACATGCTAACCTACAACACTGGAAGATAGATCGTTATCCCATGCCTATGAAACGTCTTGAGGCTAGATCATGACCTAAACCACAAAACAGGCCTTAAAAAATCCAGATAGACTGAAGTGATGTAAAGCATGTCCTCTGACCACCTGGAAAGAGGTTAGAAATCAGTAACAAGAAATTGGGAAACTCTCAAATGTGGAAATTAGTCACATTTAAGTAAAAAGTAGGTCAATAAAGAAACACAAAAGGAGGGCTGGAGAAATGGCTCTGTGGTAACCTTTTTCAAGAGTGCTTGCCTGCTCTTATAGAGGCCTGAGTTTGAGTCTCGGTACCCACATCAGGGGGCTCATAGCCACCTTTGTCTATGTAGAAAATGTTTAGAGATACGCCTATTTAAAGAGAAAAAAAGATCATATAGCAGTAATTCAGTTTATATCTTAAGCTGTAGGAAAAGAATAGCAAACTGTACCTAAAACAAACAAAAAAGCATGCAAGATAAATGAGAGAATAGAATACAATTAAGAAAAGGCAATTAATCTAAGCAAGAAACTGGCAAAACTTTTGCTAGATATCACAGGAAAAGGTAGACTAATTATTAGAACGAGAAAGGAGGGGGTAGTGCTACTAATCTTTGGGAAATAGAAGGTATATGATGGAATAGTGTTATACTTGTGTGTCCATAAATTGACGTACCCAAAATGAACAAATTTCTAGAAAGATCAGTACCAACAACAAAATAAAGGAAGTCAGAATAGGCATAATAACTAATAAGAGAGATACCCTCAAAGAAAAGTCCAGACTTAAATTGCATTTTATTTGTGTTCTACTGAATGTTTAATGAAACAGTAATCCAATTTCTTCACGAGCTGTTTTTTTTTTTTTTTTAAGGGAACTCTTCTGAGATACACTACTACAACATGGAAGAACCCTGAGAATCTGTTCAGTGAAAGAAGCCAGTCACTGCTGAAGGAAAATTGTAGGACTCAATGTAGATGTAGATGAAGTATCCAGAATTGGTCACACACGCACGCACGCACACACGCACGCACGCACGCAGTAATAAAGGGTAGGTAGGGATAACTAGAATGGATGGGAATTCTTTGCAAGTAGATGAAAATGTTCATAAATTTCATTAATACTTGTATACAGATGAATATACCAAGTGGGTAAATTTTATGGCATATGAATCTCAGTGAAACTCACAAAAATGGGAACTTGGACATTATCCAAATGTCCATCTGTCAACACGAATGACTTAATGGCACATCCATTTAATGGGATACTATGAAGCCATTAATTAGTGGACTCGATCTATGAATATATTGTGACTTGTACTCATATCCAAGTTTTTATATTAAGTTAAAAACTAAGATGTATGTATGTATGTATGTATGTATGTATGTATGAGATGTATGTATAGTAAGGGTACATTTTTAAGCAAATAGTTCATGTGTATAGTATGTAGAGATAATTTCAAAATCAATGTAGGAAAGAAATAAGGGATGTGTATAATAAGCTGTAAACCTTCTGGAAGTGGGACTGTACAAGCTGAAAAGACACCTTCACCTTGTGTTGTGGTTTGGAGTGGTTTTTACCTTTTTCAATATTTTTTAAATTCAAATAATTTTTAAATATTATTACAAACACTTGGCTTCCAGAACAAACACTTTGTCAGACCCAGTCTGGGGATTTCTGACTTCACTCAGGACAAACTTCTATTCATTTGCTATATTGCTCACATGATTAACACTCCAATGTTTGATAATGTGTAAGGGATGAGAAGTGAAGGACCCTGGTTACAGCTTCTTGCACAGTTACCCAGGGATGTACTTCTCAGCCAGGATTCCCAGAAGGGACTCCTTCGTCTTAGGTGAACAACCTTACCTCCTCCTTACTAGACCTACAGCCCACACACAAATGGAGAAAACTAAAATCAAGGATAGCTTTCAACTGGTGCAGAGATACAGAAACTGCTGTATCCAGATGATGAAATTCTACTCAGCAATAAAAACTAAGGAACCATTTATGCAACAACTTGGATAAATCTTAAATGTATTTTGCTAAGTAGAAGAAGCCAGACTCAAACGGCTGCTTACTGTTATATTTCATTTGTGTGTTTTCTGGAAAAGGTGAAGCAATAAGGCAGAAAAACCAGGAGATACCAAGTGTTGGCACAAGGGATTTTTTTAGTAATGGAAACTTTATGTTGTTTATAGTTAAAATGTGTATGTGTTTGTTAAACTCAGAGAATTATACACCAAAAGAATGAATTTTAATGTGTGATTTTTTAAAAAAAAAATAAAAGTAATTTTAATGGAACAAAGATCTGCAAAGACAATCATTTCCATTAACTATTAAGCATTGTGTGATCTCTGATTGCTACAGAAAACCCAAAGTCACTTTATTTCTCTTCTGTTTCTATTAGGTGAGCCGAAGCCACTAAATCCAAATCTCTTTATTACTTACTTTTCTATTGCTGTGATAAACACCATAGCCAAGGTAATTTATAGAAGGAAGGGTCTATTTGGGTCTTACAGTTCCAGAGAAGAGTCCATCACTGTTAGGAAGCATGGCACCAGGCCATGGCCGAAGGCATAGCACTGAAACAGTAGCTGAGAGCTCACATACTGATTCGCAGACAGGAAGCAAAGAGGCACACTGGGAATGGTGTGAGTCTTTTGAAACCTCAAAGCCTATTCCTAGTGCAGCAATCTTCCAATAAGGCCACACTTTCTAATCCTTTCCTAATAGGTTCACCAACTAGGGATCAAGTATTCAAGCATATGAGCCTATGGGGCCAATCTCATTCAAACAACCACAATCTCTATAGCTGGAGATACAACTCATTAGTATTACACTTGTTTAGCATGCATGAGGCCCTAGGTTCAACCCCCATTACTACCTAAAATTAAAAATGTAAAAATCTGACCCAGGTAGAGCAGTGTATGCACTAAGGACCAAACTACAGGAAGCTTGCTGACAAAGACTAAGCTGAGCTATGCAGTGAGTTCCAAGCCAGCCTATGCTACAAGTAAGAGCTTTTTTTTTAAAATCTATATATGTATATATAATTTTGCCATTAAAAAACTAAGAAATCTATTTGTTGCTCCAAGAGCTAATATCCTTCACATACAACATTGATTTTAGTAAGAGTCACTGAATAGTACCAAACGTTTGGTCTCCTAGATTTTGATTTAGTTTTTCTCCTATATTCCCTGCAGCATTGCCACATAGTACCAAAGTTAATGTGTGCCTCCACTTTGTGGGCTGGTGCCTGTTTGGCAGCACTTTGTACCCTCTGGAGCCAGTTAAGATAAGCCACGATGAGCTGAGAGCTGAGGTGACTAGTGAATGAATAGCCGATGTAGTGCACACACCCTGGACACAGGATCAGATCACATCCCCGGTATGATATGGGCAGAGTGGAGTAGAGCAACGCTTCTCAACCTTCCTAATGCTGCACCACCTTACTACAGTTCCTCGTGTTGTGGTGACCCCCCAAACAAAGTTATTTTGTTGCGACTTCATAACTAATTTTGCTATTGTCACGAATCAGAATATAAATATCTCATATGCAGGATCTCTGATATGTGACCCCCAGTGGGGTCATGACCCACAGGTTGAGAATCTCTGGAGTAGACTGTCGGGAGGTTTCATCACACTATTCAGAAGAGGATATAGTTTAAATGTATGTGTCTTGTATTTCCAGGCTTTTCCATCTCATATTTTTGGACCTTGTTGACTGCTGCTAACTGTAACCATGAAAACAAACTACTGAGAAGGGAGAGCTTCTGCATTAAGGCAAGCCTTTTGTTTCCATAACAACAAATACCTGAGATAAACAGTTTAAAGAAAGATTTAAAGACACATTTTGGATGGGTGTGTATAGTAAATATGCCGATTTGAGTGTCCACAACATACAGATTTATAAAACCCGCAGAGAGGCATCTTTTTGGATGTGTGAACCTATGTGTCACGGCACTCATCGTGTGGTGAAAGGATAACCCTCCCATGTCAAGACCATCAGAAAACACAGATATTTATATTATGACTCATAACAGTAGCAAAATTACTGTTATGAAGTAGCAACAAATAATTTTATGGCTGGGGTCACCACATGAGGACCTGTGTTAAAGGCTCAGAACATTAGGAAGGTTGAGAACCACTGCTCTAGAATAATCACTGAAATAATTAAAACACAGTATAAAATGTTAAGAAATGACTCAAAATAATGAAGTAGTAAAAATGAAAAACGTAACCCCAACTATGATGGGATGTTGAGGTAAGAACAGCAAAGAAATAATGGACAAAATACCCTAATATAAGACATGAAACTTGAAACTGTTAGAAGAAAATGGGTAAAACACTTGAAGATATAGAAATAGGTAAGGCTTTTCTGGAAATGATGCCAACGGCATGGGAAATAAGCCCAAGAATTGACATATGGGACTACATGAGATTAAAAATTGCTCCATAGCCAAGAATATAATTCCCAAAGTGGAAAGACAGCTCACAGAATGAGAAAGGATTTTTGCCAACTACATATCAGGTAGGATTATTGTCTGGAATATGTAAAGAACGGTTAAAATCAAACACCAAAGAAAGCAGATCATTTTATTATTAAACAGGCCAATTAACTGAATGGACAGTTCTCCAAAGAAGAACAATGGCCAATCCATATTTAAAGAAATATTCAACATCTTCAACCATCAAGGAAATGAAATTTTAAATGTCATTCAGAGCCGGGCAGTGGTGGCACATGCCTTTAATCTCAAAACTCAGGAGGCAGGGGCAGGTAGATTTCTGAGTTCAAGGTCAGCCTGGTCCACAGAGTAGGTTCCAGGACAGCCAGGTAAACACAGAGAAGCCTTCTCTCAAAACAAACAAACGAATAAAAAACTTCATTGAGATGCAATCTCATTCCAGTAAGAAATGGTTATTCGTTGGTAACAAATGCTGATGAGAATAGAGCGAGGAAGAGTCCTTAGATATTGCTTGTGAGACTATAAACAGCCATTATGTAAATAATAAGTATGGACATTTCTTAAAAATTAAAAATAGAACTACCATATGACCCAGCTATATTCTTGGATGTGTACCCAAAAACTCTTAAATCAGCTTAAAATAGAAATATCTGCATATCTGTTTATTAATGCTCTATTCCCAATAGACAGCAAAGGGAACCAATATAGATGTTCACAAACAGATGAATGCAGAAAGAAAATGTGGTACAGTATAGACAGTGTATGAGTTTTGTGTAATATTTCTTTATGCAAAGATGAATTGACTTGTTTAACTTTGTAAAGATGAGTTGCATTTGTTTATGTAGAAGAATATTTCTTTGACTATGTACAGATGTGTTGCATTTGTTTAATTA
This sequence comes from Arvicola amphibius, assembly GCF_903992535.2. Classification (NCBI taxonomy): domain Eukaryota; kingdom Metazoa; phylum Chordata; class Mammalia; order Rodentia; family Cricetidae; genus Arvicola; species Arvicola amphibius. Next base: position 91,054,765 of record NC_052065.1, on the reverse strand, counting down.
TGTAAAGATGTACTGTTGTTTTACCTTGCCTGCCTGAGGTACCTGATTGGTGTAATAAAAATCTGAAATGCCAATAGCAAAGGAGGAGGACTTTCAGGGCAGGGAGAGTAAGTAGGTGGAGGAATTTAGGCTTGGGAAGACAGAAAAAGTAATGCCAGGGAAACACCCGGGACTAGACAGATATACAGACATGGAGGAAGCAGGAAAGTAGGACATACAGAATGAAAGAAAGGTAAAAATCCCCAAGGCAAAGTTTACATGAATAGAAACAGGTTAAATTAAGTTAAAAGAGCCTTTAATCCCAGCACTCGGGAGGCAGAGGCAGGCAGATCTCTGTGAGTTCGAGGCCAGCCTGGTCTACAAGAGCTAGCTCCAGGACAGGCTCTAAAGCTGCAGAGAAACCCTGTCTCGAAAAACAAAAAAAAAATAAGTTAAAAGAGCTAGTGGGGTATGCCTAAGCTAAGACTGGGCATTCATAATTAATAAAAGACTCCGTGTGTCTTATTTGTGAGCTGGTTGGTGGATCAAAGAAAATCCCATCTACTCTCCCTCCCTCCTCTCTCTCTCTCTCTCTCTCTCTCTCTCTCCCTCTCTCTCCTCTCTCTCTCCTCTCTCTCTCTCCTCTCTCTCCTCTCTCTCTCTCTCTTTCTCTCTCTCTCTCTGTGTGTGTGTGTGTGTGTGTCTGTGTGTGTGTGTGTGTGTGTGTATAATGCAAACACGGGTTTGCATCATGACAGAGTAAAAAGATCTTTAAGGGAGGAAGAAGGGTAATGAATGAAGTGAATCTATTTCACATAAAAGCATAAAGGCAAATTGAGACAGGGAATGAAGTGAGCCATCAGGGCAGGTGAGGGCCATGGCAGGTTTACTGATTTCCACTATTCTGATGAAGTTATTTCTGACAGATCTGTGTTGGATAGGTTATTTATCTTTTAATGTTTTCATGGAATTGCTTATTGAGAGCTATCTCTTCTGACATTTCAAAAGCTCATATCTGAATGAGTCCTCCTTGATATTTCTTGACTGACTGAATGATAGCTGATGTATTTGTCTGCAAATAATTTTATTTCACACTCATATTGAAATATAATTTGCATAGGTATAGGTTGAATTTTATTTCTCTTGGTTCTTTAAATACACTGTTCCTCACTCTTGGAGCTTGCATTGTTTTCCATGAAAAATGCACTGTCATGCTTATCTTTGTTCCTTTGGAAGTAATGCGCCTCTATATGTGATGTGATCTCTAGAGGGCTGTTTTTAAGTTTTTTCCATTTATCACTGGTTTAAGCAGTTGAAGATATGCCTTGGTGTATTTCTCTTCATATTTCATGTGTTTGAAATTCATCGAGCTTTTGAGATTTGTAGATTTGTAAATTTGTCATCATATAGTTTCTGTGATTCTTTCAACGTTTTTCTGTTCTTGCATTGAACTCTGTGTTAGGCTGCTTTAAGTTGTCTACATGATACTTCAGAAATTTTTCACCCATCTTTTTCTGTATTTCAGTAAGGATTCTTCTTTTGCTGTCTTCAAATTTGCTAATCTGTCTGCTGCAATATGTAATCTAGTGTTATTCATATTTAGGGGTATTTTTCATATTAGAAATTTTTAAATTTTACTTTTAGTCTTCTACATATCATATCATGTTCAAATGCTTCTCTGTCTTTTTGGAAAACACAGAATAGTTATATGTTTTAATGTAAAATACTTAATAATTATCTCATTGGTTTCTTTTGTGTATTTTAAATGGTTCATTTTTTTATTTATTTAAACATTTTTTCCAAATTCCCACTCCCTCCCCTCCTCCCACTCCCCTCCATCTTCCTCCACAGACCCTCTCACCCCACCCCCTCCAATCCTAAGAGAGGGCCATGCACCCCACCCTGTGGAAAGTCCCAGGCCGTTCCTACTACATCTAGGTTAAGCAAGGTTTACATCCATAGGGAATAGGATCCCAAGAAGCCAGTACATGCAGTAGAGACAAATCCCAGTGTCACTATCAGTGGCCCCACAGTCTGCCCCAACTGTCAACCCTCTTCAAAGGGGCTTGGTTCTTCCCATGCTTGTTCACTCCCAGTCCAGTTGGAGGTGGTGAGCTCCCTTTAACTCAGGCAAACTGTCTCAGTGGATGAACCCCTTATGGTCTTGACTTCCTTGCTCATACTCTCACTCCTTCCGCTCTTCAACTGGATCTTGGGAGCTCAGTCCAGTGCTCCCATGTGGGTCATTGCCTCTGTTCCCATCTGTTGTTGGACGAAGGTTTCTATGGTGATATTTAAGATAATCATCAGTCTGACTACAGGGTAAGGCCAGTTCAGACACCCTCTCCTCTAATTCTAAGGGTCTTAGCTGGGTTTATCCCTGTGGGTTCTTGGGCATTTTTCTATAGCCCGGATTCTTGCTAACTCCATAATGGCTTCCTCAATCAAGATATGTCTTTCCTTGTTCTCATATCTGTCCTTCCTCCATCTCAACTATCCCATTCCCTCAAGTTCTCCTCAACCCCTTCTTATCCCCTTCTTTCTACTGCCTGCCCCCCTGCTTTCAAGTTTTTGTCTGATTCCAATTTCCAGGTGGATCTATGTATGTTTTTCTTTGGGTTCACCTTATTACTTAGTTTCTCTGGGATCATGAACTATAGGTTTAATGCCCTTTGTTTATGGCTAGAATCCACTAATGAGTAAGTACATACCATATTCGGTTTTTTGGGGTCTGGGTTACCTCAGTAAGGATAATAGTGTTTTTAAATTCCATCCATTTGTATGAAAAATTCAAGATGTCATTTTTTTTACTGCTGAGTACTACTCTAATGTGTAGATGTACCACACTTTCTTTATCCATTCTTCAGTTGAGGGGCATCTAGGTTGTTTCCAGGTTCTAGCTATTACAAATAATGCTGATATGAACATAGCTGAACAAATGCTTTTGTAGTATTATTGAGCATCTTTTGGGTATATTCCCAAGAGTGGTATTGCTGGATCCTGAGGTAAGTTGATTCCCAGTTTTCTGAGAAACCGCCACACTGATTTCCAAAGTGGTTGCACAAGTTTGCATTCCCACCAGCAATGGATGAGTGTTCCTCTTGCTCTCCATCCTCTCCAGCATAAGCTATCATTAGTGTTTTTTATCTTAGCCATTCTAACAGGTGTAAGATGGTATCTCAGAGTTGTTTTGATTTGCATTTCCCTAATAGCTAAGGAAGTTGAACATGTCCTTAAGTATCTTTTGGCCATTTGAAATTCTTCTGTTGAGAATTCTCTGTTTAGCTGAGTACACCACTTTTTAATTGGGTTATTTAGAATTTTACTGTTTAATTTCTTGAGTTCTTTATATATTTTTGGAGATCAGTCCTTTGTCTGATATGGGGTTGGTAAAGATTTTTTTTCCATTTTGTCGGCTGCCTTTTTGTCTTACTAAATGTGTCCTTTGCTTTACAGAAGCTTCTCAGTTTCAGGAGGTCCCATTTATTTATTGTTGCTCTTATTGTCTGTGCTACTGGGGTTATATTTAAGAAGTGGTCTCCTGTGCCCATGCATTGAAGGCTGCTTCCACTTTCTCCTCTATCAGGTTCAGTATGGTCAGATTTATATTGAGATCCTTAATCCATTTGGACTTGAGTTTTGTGCATGGCGACAGACATGAATCTATTTTCATTCTTCTACAGGTTGACATCCAGTTATGCCAGCACCATTTGTTGAAGATGTTTTCTTTTTTCCATTGTATCTTTTTTGCTTCTTTGTCAAAAATCAGATGTTCATAGGTCTGTGGATTAATATCCGGGTCTTCAAATTCAATTCCATTAGTCAACATCTCTGTTTTTATGCCAATACCAAGCTGTTTTCATTACTGTAGCTCTGTAATAGAGCTTGATGTCAGGGATGGTAATGCCTCTGGCGGTTCCTTTATTGTACAGGATTGTCTTGGCTATCCTGGGTTTTTGGTTTTTCCATATGAAGTAGATTATTGTTCTTTCAAAGTCTATGAAGAATTGTGTTGGGATTTTGATGGGGATTGCATTGAATCTATAGATTGCCTTCAGTAAGATTGCCATTTTTATTATGTTGATCCTTCCCATCCAAGAGCATAGGAGATCTTTCCTAAATGGTTCATTTTTATCCTCATTGTAGGATGTATTTTATGCTCTCTTTAATGTCTCATAATTTTTATTGGATGTCAGCCATCATGTCATTTTATTGGTGAATAAAGAATTTTTCAATGTATTTAATTTTTAAAAGTTTTTTTCTAAGGCTATTTTTAATCAATTTGATCTTGTGTTATACTTCTGAGGCTTGCTTGTAGACTTTATTGGTTTTTGTCAAGAACTTTTTGTCTCCACTGCTGAGTAAAAATGTTTGTGGGCACTGACTCTTAGAGCTTAGTATTATGGGGGTTTCCACTGTGCCTGGGAGAAGTACTCCTTAGCTCGAGAGAGTGGTAAAAGTTGCTCTTCCTATTTCCTTTCTTTGTTTCTTTCCATCTCCCAGTTTAGGTAGTTCCATAGCTGGTTAAACAAAAATCCCAGTGCCATGTGTGAGATACCTCCTTATGAGTTGTTGGCCCTGAAAACAATACAAGCTCTTGCCATTTCTCCTGGTTACCCACATAGCTAGTTAATAGACCCTACCTATTGCTGATGACACTACATACCTTGACTGCTAGATATGGACAAATCAAGCTAGAATGGAGCTGGAAACATCCTTCTAACTTTTACGGTGCCAGGATTGATCATGCAGGCTGACTGGGGGTATGGTCGTCTTCACTGTGAACCTTGGGAAATTATGACTATCTTGTCAGGCAAGATGTGCCTACTAGTACAATATTGGTACATCTGTTGTGGAGGTAACCACCAGCTCTTAGACTGGATTTGAGACCATCTCCAAAAAAAAATTTCATGCTTGGTACTTTAAATCCTGTTTTTAAAAACCCATGGATGGGGAGGCCCTGTGCCCTAGGAGTGAACTTAGTAGTATTGTTTAACTAAATCTGTATGGCACCAAACTCCTCTCAGAATATTTATGTTTATCCACATAGACAAACACTACTTTCAGCCATAATCAGAGAAGCTTCTTTTTGCATTGAACAGTGGGAGGTAAATGTCAAAACTCTTGCCTGGCTGTTCAGGGTGCTGAGAATGAGGGGAAAGTGCTCAGCCTTAAACAGATTTTTACCTTTTTCTCCAGGAAAAGGCTCAGGAAATATGGAGGAATAGGGGTAGAAAGGGTATAAGAGCTGGAGGGTAGGGAGAAGCGCTGTGAAATACTGTCCCGCTGAGCACGACACAGCCATTGTAACCACGAATTCCCATGTAGTTTCCTGCACTGGGCTTGCCCAACACTAGACCTGTCAACAGTCAATTGTGGATGAAGGAGGGACTTATAGGGTTCCACCCTTCCTTGTTGAACTATCAGTTCTTTTTCTGGGGGAGAAGCAGTCATTGTCTTCAATTGTGCAGCCATTGGTAAGCCCACCAGGCTCCATTTGAGAATTCCAAACCAATAGCCACATAGAGTCCTGGTTAAACACAGTAGGCTGTAAAACAAAACCAAAAGACATGAACATAGGAAAGGGACCTGAGGAGGGGATGGGGGTCTGACAGGGGTGTTGTATAACAATTTCCTATGAGATGAGGGAAGCTCATTGAGATTTGGGATGTTAAAAAGAAAGGTGAACCAATGGATGGTCTAAGAGGAGATGAAACAACAAAATGTTCTAAGGGGAGGTGAAGCAATAGGATGTTCTGTTGGGAGATGAAACATTCCATCCTATAGGGAAGCTCATTAAGCTCTGGAAGTAAACCACTCAATAGCTTCAGGAAGTCCCTGAAACTGACCATATTCATTGGATCCCTCCAACCCTAAGCATATATAAGCTGTATGGCCTACTGAGTGATGCTTTCAGACAATCTCAAACATCTGGAAGAGTTTCAGATCAGCCAAGCTGCCTGAAAGAAGCTCAAACCAGTCAAATGATGGTGGCACATGCCTTTAATTCCAGCACTCAGGAGGCAGAGGCAGGTGGATCTTTGTGAGTTCAAGGCCAGCCTGGTCTATAGCACGAGTTCCAGTATAGGTTCCTTAGCTACTGAGAAACCCTGTCTCGAAAAACAAAACAAAACAAAAAAAATTAAAGAAGCTCAAACCAACTGAGTTACCTGGAAAGGGCACTCACCAACCTGTTGAGCTACTTGCAGATTGTACAGGGCACTCCAGGGTCTAGCTTTGGTGAGCTGTCACTCATGATGGGGTGGGAATTTTAGTGATGCAGCTGACTATGAGTCATTTCTGCTCCTGTGAGTAACCCCTCCCCCATATTCCTGTAAGTAGCCACAGTAAAACACATTGCTTCACCAAGTTGTACCCCGACTTTTGTCTATAGATGCTTCTTCTTGTCTCCTCAGGATAGTGTCAAATAACCTGGAGTAGGAGTAAGATAAGAGAGAGGAGGTGAGAATAATCAGAATGAATTGGTAGTATGTTTGAAACTGTCAAAGAACAAATTCATAAAAACCAAATAACATAAAATAATCAGTACTCAGCTAAAAATTAAGGAAATCTTTTGTACACCTCTAGATTTAGATTCTCTCTGTCTCTGTCTCTGTCTCTGTCTCTCTCTCTCTCTCTCTCTCTGTGTGTGTGTGTGTGTGTGTGTGTGTCTGGTATCTCTCTCTCTCCTTCCCTCCTCATCTCCCTCTGTTCCTCTGGCCTCTTTGTTTTCTCTCTCTTATCCTTCTTCTTCCCCATTTACCTTTCTTCCTCCTCCTCATTTCCTTTCTCCCTACTCCCTCCATCTCACCTCATCACTGTTTCGGTTCTCATTTCCAGGACTCCGTCTTTCAAATTCTGTGTGTCTTGATAGCCTTTAATCTTACATATCTTCAATTCAGAGATATTAGCAGGCAGGCAGCTGGGAGAAAATGAAGAGCTCGCTTCTTTGTTATTTTCTTTCTAGTGGAGATAATATCCCTGGACTGCCTATTCAATAAAGAAATCCAGTATTTTGTGTATTTTGCCTTGTTTGTGGCTGTTTTGGATAGATGAACACATCTGACTAAAATCTCATCATGTGATCTTTTGTCTATTTTTTGTTTTTATATACATTTCACATATTATTGTCTGTTTGCTTCCATCCATTAAGCGATGAGAGGTCTTTTGGCTTTGTTTTACTGGGAGGAGGAAACAAAAGAGAGGAAGCAAGAAGACAGAGGTAATGATGATGTGTCTTTAGCGCTGTGGACTGAGTGACCTCTTGTGGTCAATGAATGGCAAAGAGCATTTCTACAAGGCTCTAAAACTGAGCAGGAGCAGAGTAGTTAGACTTAGATCCTGGGAAACATAGTTGAGCACAGAGTACGGAAGCCCTCACGTTTTTTCTTTTCACGACACCCCAAACAGGTATGATACCCCAAATATTGGGTATTCAAAGCATGCAGAAATTGTCTGTTTCGTACAGTAGGTGATGTCAATGGTGCTGCTTTTCGGAGCACTTTGGCAGGCAGCAGAAGTGGGCAAATGGGAGCTAGGCGAGAAAGCAAGGTGAGAGTGACTCTATGCCCTCACTACAGCTAATTCATTACATTGTAGTCGTGTGGGAGACGTCCGTTTGCAATATTTTCCCTGCAGACATTTAAAACACACACACACACAGAGACACATATACAATGGCACAGAAAAAATGCTCAGTAATCTTCTTTGATCTCAAGCCAACTGTGGTCTGAAAGTATTATGTGGAAAATTCCAGAAATAAACAATTCATGAGTTATAAACTGCATAGCATTCTGGGTAACACAATAGAGTAGAATATCGCCTCGTCTTTTTCCATGCTGCCTGTGTGTCCAGTGTAGCCACAGAGTGTTTGTCACAGCCCCACCCGCTTACTCTAAGACAGCTACTGGATGGACTGTCATTGTCATGCTATTAATTCAGTTAACCTCTGTTTTAATTAAGGTGTCCCTAAGCACAAGAGCAATGATCTTGCCAATTCAAATGTACCAAAATGAGCTGCAAAATGCTTCCTTTAAAAGGCAAAAAAAAAAAAAAAATGGTGGCTGGAGAGATAGCTTCAGCAGCTAACAGAGCTGGCTGTGTAAGCACAAAGAGGACTTAAGATTCCAGGTCCCAGGTAAAAAGTCAGCACTGGGAGTAGGAGGTAGAGACAAGAGAATTGCTAAGGACTTCCGGCTGCGAGCCTCACCCTAGCAATTGATGAAGTGGAGAGTGCATACATACATTCACAGATACCAAGATAAGCAATGGTAAAAGCTTTTAGCTTAAGGAAGAAAAATCATTTGCTTAATCTATAGTACAAGATATTTTGAAATAGCAAATAAAACTCTCATTATATGATATTATTATTATTATTATTATTATTATTATTATTATTATTATTATTTGGCATAGTGGTGCATGCCTTTAAAATCAGGACTGGGGAGGCAGAGGCAGGCAGAGGTCTGTGAATTCAATGCCAGCATGATCTACAGAGTGAGTTCTGGGACAGCCAGGGTTACATAGTGAGACGTTCTTGAAAAAAAAATCAAAAATATATTATTATGACTACTGTATTTTACTAGTAGTTATTGTTGCCACTCTTAATATACCTTATTATAAATTAAACTTTATTTCAGCTAGGCATATATGTATAGATAAATATCATAACATATACAGAATTTAGTTCTGTTCATAGTTTCAGGTATCTAGTAGAGTCTTGGAACATACCTGGACTATTATTTTGACTATATAAATATGTACATAGAAAAATTAATCTACAGTTATGTATTAGAATTGAGAAGTTAATATGGAAATTTCAATGGATAAAAAGTTAGTATTAAAAATTAATTTACTTTAATATACTAACAACAATAATTGTGAATGGAAAATTAAGATACTGCCTAAAATAACATATAATATGTAGGATTCTTATAAAAACACTTCTACATATGTAAAAAGAGGGAAGGGTGATGAGACGGCCTAGCAGGTGAAGGCACCTGCCGTCAGTGTAATGGCTTGAGTTTCATTCCCAGAGCCCATATAGGAGGAAAGAACTTAATCCTGCAGTTTGTCCTTTGATTTCCACATAGTCGCTGCGGCATGTGCATGTGCGCACAGACACACACGATAAAGAGTTAAATGTTAAAAAAGAGAAACTACAAAATATTAGTAAGTAGAAACGAACAAATGGAAAAATTAAGGTCATGGATATAAATACTGGGCACTGTGAAAATCACAGTCCTATTCAAGCTGATTTGTAACTATAATAGAAGTAAATCAAAATCTCAATGCATTTTCTCATTTTGGTGGAAATTTTCAAGATTAATCTAAATGCAGAAAGTAATGAAAAGACTTAAGTGCCCCTATTAGCTTTTTTGTCAGTTAGAGTGGTCTGGGAAGAGGAACCTGAACTGACAAAATGTCTACAATCAGAGTCTTGATTAGTGATTGAAGTAGAAGTGCCCAGACTACTGGGTATGGTGTCACTCCTGGCCTGGTGGTCCTGGGTTCTATAAGAAAGCAGACTGAGCAAGGCAGGGGAAGCAAGCCAGTAAGCAGCGCTCCTCGTATCTGATTCAGCTCCTTCCTACAGAATCCCTAGAATCCGCTAGAATCCCTGCTTTGGCTTCCCTCAATGGTGGACTGTAATCAGAATATGTAAGCATTTTCCCCCATGTTACTTTGGTCACAATGTCTTTATCACAACAGAAATCAAAAATAACTCAGACCCCAAGGATAGCCAAGCCAATTATAAAGTAGAAGAACAAAGGGAAGAGTTAATTTCATCAGATGGCAATATTTATAGAATTGCGTTAACAACAACAAAGTGATATGATTTTTAGAATTCTACATAAACTATAATAGCGTCAAGGAACATATCCAGTGCACACCGATATTGATTTATGACCATGACAGTGCTGCAGAGGGGAGAGATTTATTGTTCTGGATCGATACATGAATTAAAAAAGGGAAATGATCTTGACCCCAAATTCACACCTGTGTGAAACACTTAAGAGTACATTATAGATGCTCAACCGTGCCACAAGGACATGTGCTCAACTATGTTCATAGCAGCATTGTTTGTCATAGCCAGAACCTGAAAACAACCTCAATGCCCCTCGACCGAATAATGGATAAGAAAAATGTGGTACATTTACACAATGGAGTTCTACACAGCAGAAAAAAAAATAACGACATCTTGAATTTTGCAGGAAAATGGATGGAGCTAGAAAACATTATTTTGAGTGAGGTAACCCAGACACAGAAAGAAAACTATTACATGTACTCACTCATAAGTGATTTTTAAACATAAAGCAAAGAAAGCCAGCCTACAAACAAACAACAATCCCAGAGAATTTAGACAACAATGAAGACACTAAAAGAGACATACATAGATCTAATCTACATGGGGAGAAGAAAGTAGAAAAAGACAAGATCTCCTGAGTAAATTGGGAGCATGGGGACCTTGGGGGAGGGCTGAAGGGGGAGGAGGGAGGCAGGGAGGAGAGCAGAGAAAAATGTAGTGCTATCTATCTATCTATCTATCTATCTATCTATCTATCTCTATCTATCTCTATCTATCTCTATCTATCTATCTATCTATATCTATATCTATCTATCTATCTATCTATCTATCTATCTATATATATATATATATATATATATATATATATATATATATATATATATATGTCAGCCCCTGGACTGAACCTTCTATAAACCAGGAGCCACACAAACCTTTCTTTTTTACATTGTTTATTTCTGCTACTTGTCACAGGACTAGAGTTAACTAAGACATTTTGGTTCCCTATGACCCCGGATTTAGAGCAAGCATGGCAGAGCATTTGCTTAGATTGTATACATTTAACATTGTCATCTTCCTTAAAGTTACAGTTGTAGCTATTCAAAGTTTATGGGCTCTAAAATGTATTCTTCCAATCAGCCATGTTTGACTCTCATGTGGTCCAAATTAACAGCACTACCTACATGTTAAGATTGATCTCATCGTTGTTGCATGTCAATGTATTTTCCTGGCCTTAAAGATGGTTCCTGTGCCTAAAAGAGGATTAGTCAAAAACTGTGTGTTTTACAGTGTTTATTACTGGAGGAGGTATAAGTTGTGCCTATAATAAAATATATCCATTTTAATGCATTTTTTCATTAAAAAAGAGTACATTATAGACAAAATTTTGAAAGGTAAGGCAAATGAAAACAAATGTTAGTGAGGGTGTGGCCTAAGAAGAATGTTTCTGCACTTCTGGTAAGAACAGAAACTGGATAGCTACCCTGAAAACCAATAGAGAGGTCTCAAAAATAATCCTGAAAATGTGATTACTATATGATCCAGCTATGCCACTCCACATTCTATACTTAAAGAATTATAAATCAGCATACCATGGAGATACATGTATATCCGGGTTTATTATGACATAGTTCATAATAGCCAAGATATATTAATCGTCATTGTCAGTGTGACTGAATTTGGAATCACATACACCTAATGGACTTTTATTTAGTTGTAAAGAAGATAGAAATTATGACAGTTGGGCTGGAAAGATGGCTCAGAGGTTAAGAGCACTGACTGCTCTTCCAGAGGTCCTGAGTTCAATTCCCAGCAACCACATGGTGGCTCACAGCTATCTATAATGAGATTTGGTGCCCTCTTCTGGCATGCAGGCAGACATGGAAGGAATGTTGTTTACATAATAAATAAATAAATAAATAAATAAATAAATAAATAAATAAATCTTTAAAAATAAAGAAATTATGACAGTTGCAGGAAAACTGAGGACACTCAAGATCAAGTTAAACAAAATAAGATAAAGATAAATATCACATATTTTTCTTCATATGCAGAGTATGGGTTTAAATTTATATGTAATAAAAATAATAATCTATATGTACTAAAATGTCACAATGAACTGGTTGGTGCTGGTGCACATTTTTAATCCCAGCATTCAGGAGGCAGAGGCAGGTGGATCTCTGAGTTTGAGGCCAGCCTGGTCTACAGAGAGAGTCCCAGGACAGCCAGGGCTACACAGAGAAACCCTGTCTCGAAAAAGAAGTCACAGTGAAACTCTAAAAATCAATTTTAGAAATGTGAAGGCAAGCCATTGAGTCGGAGCAGATACTTGTAAATGCACATAACTTTTAAGAGTAGATTGTTGCAGCTGGGCAGTGGTGGCACACACCTTTAATCCCAGCACTCGAGGCAGAGGCAGGTGGATCTCTGAGTTCCAGGCCAGCCTGGTTTACAGAGCTAGTTCAAGGACAGCCAAGGCTACACAGAGATACCTTGTCTAGAAACAAAAAACAAACAAAAAGTGTAGATTGTTGCTTTTTAAATTACTTGTAGGCCTTTGTCAAATGTGATGCCAAGATAAATGTAACAGGTATTTGAATAATTGGTATGATCTTAAAAAATTGCTTCCATGAAGAAAGGGAGAAATCATTGCTAAGGAATGAGAATAATTCACTTATCTTTAAACGAATGGCCACTGAGAGTTTGACCATGCTCCAGTTTGGTTGGAGAACAAGGATGCGTGAGTGGATCTTGGAGGAATGGGAAGTGAATGTGATCAGGATGCATTGTATGAAATTCCCAAATAATCCATAGCAATATTATGTTGGGAAAAAAGAACAACTTGATAACTATCATTTTTATCATGTGGGATGTGCTTTTGTATGCTAAGGATTGAATTCAAGCCTTGCATTCTACTGATCCATGACCCTGTCATTGATCTTTTAACTAAATTTGTTAGTGTATATTCTTTATATGTGATGTATATCATGACAATAATTTCTCTGAATTGTGCATAATTGAAATTTTATATAGATGTTTTGGGAACCCAAAAGTCATGACCCCACCTGGTCCAGCCTCTTAAAGGCCATTGGCTGAAGGAGGTTCCCCATCACCTCCCCTTTTTGTCTAAATAAGAGAGTTCCAAACCCCATACAAAACTATATACACTAAGAACAGATATCAAGTATAAAATTAGAATTTTACAGCTAGCTTAAACAATATTAAGCAAGGAACATATACGAAATGTGTTAATAGTCATTCTGTCCTAAGGAGTCTAAGTCTTGTGTTAGAAATGGCTTGGCTGTATCATAAGAGGAAAATAACTATGACTATCTAATCTTCAACCCCATTGAAGGCCTGAGAAGGGAGATAATATTACTTGAGTAGGCAGGAAGTGAAATTAAGCATCTTTGAAAATGTGCAGTATATGACAGAGACAACTGGCTACCTGAGCAATCACCCAAAGTCTCATTTGCAACATTGGAACAACCAACTTTGTCTAAGGCCTAGAGTAACTGACAGATCATTTTCAGAGGCAAGAAAATTTTCAGAACCGTCTTAGCCTGTCTTGGCAAGGTTTGGCAGTCTTTTCTCTTGTATCCTGCTTGTCCAGTCCAGACAAGGTGCATTTTGTCAGTGGTTGATGCATGGGCAGTTCCTTGCCCAAAGGCCAGTTTTGCCAAGAAGAAAACAAGCTCCCAGTAGAGTGTCTTCAGTGCTCAACATATAAACTCTTTCTGTGACCTGGATTTATGTAAGACATACACAAGTGAGCCTGGAGCAAGAGCTGCCCATGATGATTATGTTACATTACTGGTGGCTCTTATTATTATGCCTGAAATAACTTAACAATGATCAGAACCCCATAGTTATTAAAAAACAAAATGAACCTACCCCCTTGAAAGTGACCCTTTCCCCCCCTTAAAGACCCCAGCTTTGATGTTGTCTTGAGAAGACATCATGTACCTGTCCTCCCAGCTCCCAACTGGTGGCCCTGAGTGCAGTTTTGGAGGATCAGGGAGGTTCAGGATTAACACAAGATTTACAGTGTAAGGAGAATAACTTTGAAAACATCAGAAAGAATGCGCTGCTCGCTGAGGTGCAGAAGCTATAAATTCAGCCAACAAATGTTTTGATTACAAGATTAATGATGCAAAACAACTGACATTAAACACAGGACAAATGGAGTAGAAAGAAGAAACCAAGGCAGCTTGGCAACAGCTTCTCACTCTGCACTTAAAGGAAGTCAGGACAGCGAGGGGTGCACCCACCCACTGAGATGGTGGGGCTGATCTAATGGGAGCTCACCAAGACCAGCTGGACTGGGACTGATGGAGCATGGGATAAAACCGGACTTCCTGAACATGTCAGACGATGAGGGCTGCTGAGAAGCCAAGGACAATGGCATTGGGTTTTGATCCTACTGCATATACTGACTTGTGGGGGGGGGGCTAGCCTGTTTGGATGCTCACCTCCCTAGACCTGGATGGAGGGGGGAGGACCTTGGACTTCCCACAGGGCAGGGAACCCTTACTGCTTTTCGGACTGGAGAGGGAGAGGGAGGGGGAGGGGAGTGGGGGAAGGGAAGGGAAATGGGAGGCGGGGAGGAGGCGGAAATTTTTAATAAATAAATAAAAATTTAGGTTAAAAGGAACTCAGGCAGAGAGTGGCAAATGTGAGTTCAGGGTTGCTGTAAAGTGTTAGCATCACATGATGTGATTGCAAAAAAAAAAGCTCAGAGCACAATTACAAATATGATAATAAAATTAAGGAAAAGGAAAGTCCAAAAGGAAAAAAACAACGTCCATTTGAGGAGGAGGAGATACTTGCTAGTTTAATAACATATAATAATTTTCTAAAGTCATATACCTACTAGAATAGAAGTTTATATATTCATTTTTTAGATAAGTCAAATTAGTCCACATATGTGGTATGGTTTTAAATACTTGGGAAAAATTGTGGTTCTAGAAATGCAACTTAGAAGAAGAGCACACACACATACACACACACACAACCCCTAATGAGAAAATTGTCATACCAACATGAATGAATAATAAATAACACTTCTAGCTGTTAAGAAATAATGAACAACTCAAAGAATATTGAAATCATTATTATGGAAAATAGCAAGATGATAACATGGATCCCAAAGAAAATATGAGTGGCTTATTATTACTTTTTCAATGATGTGTTTTTGTGTTTGTGTGTCTGTTGGGGGCCGGCAGGTGAGTGCAGGTGTGTGGAGGCCAGAGGCATCAAATTGCATAAGGAGCTGGAGTTACAGGTGGCTGTGAGCTGCCTAATATGAACTCTGGAGACTCAACATGTAGAAGAACTTAACCACCGAACCACCTGTGTGCGGTGCTCAGGACTGAATTTATTTTTATTTATGTGTATCGTGTACCTATTTGTTTCTATGTGCAGTGACAAACAATGCCAGAAGAGGGTGTCAGAGCCCACTGAGCTGGAGTTACAGGTAGTTCTTGAGCCACTTGATAAAGGTGGGCTGGTGAGATGGCTCAGTGGTTAAGAGCACTGACTGCTCCTCCAGAGGACCCTGGTTCAATTCCCAGCACCCACATGGCAGCTTGCAGCTGTCTGTAGCTCCAATTCAAGAGAATCTGACATCATTATACCAATGTGCATGAAATAAAGTTAAATAAAGTTTGTTTAAAAAAAAAAAAGGTGCCAGGACCCAGTCTCTTGTGAGAGCAGCAAGTGCTCTTAATCACTGAACCATCTCTCCAGACCCTTGAGGTCGAACTTTATAGTAGAATAAAAATGTGGTGAAATAACTTTCTAAGTGAGATAGAAAACAGTTAATATTTTGCATCTGCAGTGTTATCTTCAGCAATTAATATCTAATTTGTAACATTGATAAGAAATATATTTTTTTTCTTGCTTGTGATTTCTAGATTTTATATGGATGTATATGAGTATGTGTGTGTGTCACAAATGTATACATGGCATGAAACTAGAAGTAAAACTGTCTAGAGGGACAAGGGAAACTAGGAGGGGAAGGAGAAGAAAAGAGGGGACTTGGAAGGGATTATACACAACATAAACATATAAATGTGCAAAACCTTTAAAAATAAATGGGTAAATAAATAATTAAAAATAAGCAGCAGTAAAATTTTCAAAAAAGCATCAAATAATAAGCACTAATTCCCACTGTATCTTTCTAGAACATCAGATGAGTCTTCAGAAGGTTCACTGGACATTGTTCTAGGACAAGAGTCAGCAGACAGGATCAGCGATATAGTACATTTCCATTACTAAATACTACAATTTTACATATGAATATATCCTTAACCTAGCACCATTTGTTGTAAACACCATTCTTTCTCCATTGAATTCGCTTGGTCCTCTTGTCAGAATCAATTGGAAGTATTTATTGATTCATGACTTAGAAAGGACAAGATTGATTTTGTTGCCAAAGCCTTGATTTTGATTCCCAGTGCAGCAAAAGGGTAACAAAATAAAGTTCTATTGAACGTAAAAGAATGACATTTCTTTTTAACTTGAAATTTGATTAAACTAACTTCATTGTTTTTGGACCTCTGATGAGGCTCTTCCCTTGGAGAAGCTTTGCCAGACAGGGATCAAAACCTAGAGCTTTGGGTATTCTAGGAAAGCACACTATTACTGTTTTGCTCTTGTTTTGTTACATTTTTGTTTGTTTGATTGATTGATTTTTGTTGTTTTGTTTTTTGAGACAGGGTTTCTCTGTGTAGCTTTGGCTACTCTGGAACATGCTCTGTAGACCAGGCAGGCAGGCCTTGAACTCACAGAGATTCACCTGTCTCTGCCTGCCTCTGCCTCCCAAGTGCTGGTATTAAAGGTGTACATCACCAGCACCTGGTGGTGTTTTGTTAACATTTAACTTAGTATTTGTCCTCAATAAACACAATTGTAAATCTACACAATTAATTTTTCTAAAAAGAGAGTAAAATCTGTCAATAAAGCAGGCCAGGCTTCCCTAGCCAATTTGCAGATCAGATACGTCTTTGTGGTTGATCTTAGTATTCATACACGTACTTTGTCTGCTGAATAATTCCATGATAGCCCTCACTGAAACTGATGAGCGTCCAAGTGTTAATGTTAATCCGTGCTCTCTGTTTCACTGATGGGCTGACAGCTACTTGGGTAGTCTAAGATTTATACCAGGATCAGGAGAAAACCCTCTGTCTGTCAAAAATGTGCACAGATGAAGGGATTCCATTCCTAGGTTATGTCATAGTGCTTTTTGTTGTTTCACCAAGGAGGAATTTTCAAAATGCCATCTTGGAGCTTTTATAATAATTACAGAAGGATCACTGAAAATCATGACACTAGTTAGGGCTGGGCATGGTGACACATGTCTTTAATCCCATCTATTCTGGGGGCAGAGGGAGGTGAATCTCCGAGTTTGAGGTCATCATATCATGGTCTACAGAGGAGTTCTAGGCCGTCCAGGGCTACACTGTGAGACCTTGTCTCAGAAAATAAAATCATGATGCTACACTAAAATAAATCGTTGCTCTGGCTTTCTAATTTAACTAACAAGCATATACAATGTCAGCAGCATGTTCCCAAAATATTGAGAGATATTACAACATGACATTGGTTCCCAAGGAAGATTTTGTTGCATTAAATCGCCCATTTAAAAATATTATCTTTAAGCTGTGAGGAATTATCCTTAAAGTTGATAAGCCTACCGATATTATTTAAATGAAAGTTCCAATGTAAATATTTTCCAGTCCTCCATAACTGTGGCTAAAAGAATGATGGAATATACATGCACACGCACTAAGGAGTCAAAGAAATGTGAGTCTCCACCCTGATAATCCCAAGGACTTTGCCAGCTTTGATATTTTTCTCGTTTAGTTTTTAGGGACAAGACATTCTTGTAAAGGCTCAGACATGAATAACACATATAAATGAGAAAGAGCTGTTAAATTGTTTGTCTTACCGTTTTTTCCAAGTCGAATTTTGAAGGGTATTTTGTTCATTCAGAGAAGCTGAAGTATTCAAAACTTGTGTAGGTGATTGAAATATAAAGGGCAATGAAATCAGAGTCCCTGTCCTCAAAAGTTATCCGTATTTGGTAGAGAGACAAAATGAACAACCAATTTTAATATGGCATGATAATTACACACACACACACAAACCAGTAGCATGGTGAATGAGAGCAGAAACCCTCTCAGTATTGACTGGAAATGAGCACTATAGATCTCTTTTGCCTCGCTGACAGGAACTTCACCTGATCTCAGTTTTCCCCTAAGGTCTTTAGATACTGAGATTCCAGTGATGCTAGCAATTCCCAGGAAACTGGCACCAAGTTTGCTTTCTTTGCTGTCAAAACATTACCTCTTTGTTTGTTTGTTTGTTTGTTTGTTTTATTTTTGAGACAGGATCTCACTAGGTAGCTCTGGCTGTCCTGGAACTCATTATGTAGACCAGGCTCAAAGCCACAGAGATCTGCCTGTCTCTGTCTCCCAAGTGCTGAGATTAATGGTATCTGCCATCATACCTCGCTAAAATGGGGACACTTTTTGCTCTCCTGATAAGGCTATTGTCACTTGCTCTTAAAGAAAGCAACATGGAGCTGAATCACTCTCCCCAAGGACAAAGTCCAAGTGTCCAACTGCTCATAGGCCAAATAAAATCCTCCCATGGTGTCTGCTCCTACTGTTTATTTGATGATTTTGTCTAGGATTTAGGATTTATGCAAGCACATAAGAGAAGCAGAACAAAGCCCGTTAGGATCACAGTTTCTTAGAGTCAGTGACTGTGAGGTAGTTGGAACAGAAAATAAGGCTACTCCATTCAGAGATACAGACACCAGACTTGGAAATCTGCTTACGTGTTAGGAAAGTGACAGATTGGCTGAAGCCACAACCTACAAAGAGGAAAACCAGGGAAGATCGGGCCTTAGGTATGAATAACATCATTGTAAAGACCATGGGGAAATTGAAGTAATATTTGCAAGATTTTAAGAAAGGGATAATCCTGAGCAAATCATACTTTTGGACCACTGATGCTCATGTGTTGGAAGAACAAGTATCTTGAAAATTGCTGTTTTAATTGCTGTTTAACAATCTTCAGGTTCAATGCGCTCTCCAACAAAATTCCAATGCCATTCTTCACAGAAACAGTAAAAACAGTCTCAAGCTTCATTTGGAAGCATGAAGTCCTTGGATAACTAAAGCAATCCTAAGCAAATAAGCAAGGCTATACATACCTGCATACTTGTTTTCAAGTTTTAGATCAGAGCCATAGTAACAGGACAACATGATACAGGCACAAAACCACAATGGGGAAGAACAGAATAGCTAGACACAAACCCATACAGCTACAGCTAGCCTCCTAATTTTTGACAACTATGTAAAAAAATACACGTTGGGGAAAGAGTTTCTTCAACAAACAGTTCTAGGAAAATGGGAAATAATTGTAAATAATTCCTTACCCATTTATTATCCAATAAGCAACCCTAATGAAACTCATTGCATGAAGAGGACACACTAGTTGGGATAAAGTAGGGGAACAGTCAGACTAGGAAGGGGAAAAGCAAGTGGCAAATATGATTATTAAAATACATTGTTTATCTGTAGGAAATGTTGTAATAAAACTCATTCTCATTTTGAATAACATGTTCTAATAAAATCCTTAGGAATCAAACTTTTGATAAGCCATTCTGATTCCAAGACAGAGAATGAATGGGGAAAACTAGATAGGAGTTCTGGGTGTTCACCCTATTGGTACTTTTCAGTGGTATACTAGACGAGAAGCAGCTTGAGAGAGAGGATATAATCTAGTGTGCTGGGGAAGTCCAGGCAGCAGAAGTCTCATCGACTACCAAATATTACAGATCATTGTCATTGCTCTTGGTTACCCATTTAAACAGGACAGTAAGACCCTATTGCTGAAAGACAACACATTCTTGAAATGTAGAACATAGAGAAATAAAGATGGTATTGACCTGGAAGTGCCATCTCTCTATTGGCTAGCTATAGTAGTGCTAGAAGGTGTTTTGCATGCCATCAGAAGAGAAAACTAATCACCAGTCTTTTCCTGCTGTGGACCCTGTAAACTACAGTAACTATAGTAATGATCTACCTGGAAAGATATGTCCATTGAGGTAACTGTGGTGTGAATGTTCCGGAAGTAACCAACCATGTTCTAGTTGGATTTAAGGCTCACGCCACAAAATAGAACCCACACCTGTTACCATTACTGGAGCCAAGAACCTGTAACTAGACAGGCCATGGGCCCTATGCCAGAATTACTATTATTCTGCTAAATGAACATATTTAACCATTTCCTAATAACTTCTGTTACATCCGTAGATCAGTAAATCTCTCATACCTTATCAGAAAAGCTTCTTTTTGCCGTAAATGGGAAGTCACACAGAAGCCCACAACTGGTAAAAGGCGCAGAGAATAAGTGAGTGTGGAGTGTTCAGCTCTAAATGAGCTGTCTGGATCACACCTCTCCTTCTAAAGGCTCAGGGATCATTGTGGAAGAGGACATAGAAAGACTTGAAGAGTCAGAAGCAGTGAGAAGGAAATGCCGTTTCCCAGACACATTAGAGCAGTTAAACATGCAACCTTTCAAGAGGTGTAACACCCGGCACAAGACCTGCAACCCGCTCAAGTCAAACAAAATCTCAGCATGGAGGCGGAGAGTGCACATGAAGCCCCATCCTTAGCTGAGGAGCTGTTGGTAACTGCCAGCTGCTGGAAGAGGAAGAGTCGGTAGTGGGTGAGTGTTTGAAGAGTGTGGCCCCTGGTGGGTATAACATGATCCAGTGCATGGCCACACAACTATGAGTAGAGAGGCAGCACGAGTGGGACTCCTTGGGTCAAAATCAAATGAGTACACAGTGTTGGGTGGATATGGAAAGAAGGGTGGGTCTGGGAGGAGATGCAGGAGTGGGCTGACAATGCTCAAAACACATGTATGGAATTCTCAAAGAAGCAAAAAGAGTACCTTTAAAAATAAAACCCAAACAACAGCCAAACAACCAAATTAAAAAACGAAGCAGGAAACACACAGAGGGTTCTCTAAAAGATGAAATAAATGGCTGAGAACCACTTGATTTTAATGCCCAACATCCTTAGCCACTGGGGAAATGCAAATTAAAACTACTCTCAGATTTCACTGTATCCAAGTCAGATGGTTAAGATTTCTTTAAAAAACTCATCAATACTGGTATGGCTGTGGGAAAAGGGGGACACTTATTTCCTCCTGGTGGAAGTGTCAACTGGTGCCATTGCTGCTTTCTCTTCCTAATAGCCAGGCCGTACATAGAAACAGCCTAGATAAATGATATTCTGCTGTTAAGAAATAGGAACTTTGCAGGTAGATGCATGCAGATAGAAACAATCATTCTGAATGACATAACTAAGACCCAGAAATAGAAATGCTACATGTATGCTTTCATTTGTGGATGTTAGCCTTGACTCTGTAGATATATTTGATTCACTTGGAATACCCACAGAGGTGAGAAAACGATCTCATTATTTTTTAGCATTATCTCTTAACTTCCACTCTGTGAAATGGAAATATTTTCATATAGGTTTTCCCTTGGTTCAACTCTCCACCTATTGTACTGAAAATTAGTAAATGTCTTAGTGTTTGTATTGCTGCAACGAAGCACCATGACCAAAAAGCAAGTTGGGAGGAAAGGGTTTATTTGGCTTACACTTCCATATTTCTGTTCATTAGTGAAGGAAGTCAGGACAGGAACTCAAACAGAGCAGGACCCTGGAGGCAGGAGCTGATGCAGAGGCCATGGATGGATGCTTCTTGGTTTGCTCCCCATAGCTTGCTCAGCCTGCTTTCTTCTAGAACCTAAGACTACCAGCCCAGGGATGGCTCCACCTACAATGGGCTGGACTCTCACCCATTGATTACTGTTGGGACTAATGAGTCCTGGCCTTCAGCTGTTCTTCCCTCCTAGAACCTTCTAATTGAAGTTACTAGAAGCTGTGCCTAGTTTAGAGGATCAGAGGATGGGATTTTCACCTGTTGGCCATTGACTGCAGTGTATTTAAGCCTCCATGGTGTTACTAAAGATGGGCTTTTGGTACCAGTGATTGAAGGTCTGCGTGTTGGTCTGTCTCTGCGTGTGTATTCCCAACCTTCAGCCCCTTGCCTGAAGCTCACGAACTGGGGTCTAGCGCATAGAGCCCTGGGTGCGCGGCAGATCACCAATCAAGAAAATGCCCTACAGGCTTGCATACAGCCTGACCTTTAGAGGCATTTTCTCATTTGAGGTTCCCTCCTCTCGGATGACTTTAGCTTGGGTCATGTTGACATCCAATTATGCAGCACAATAACCTTAGATTCTATTTCATGACTAAGTCAAGTTTTCTATTCTTTTTTTTTTTTTTTTTTTTCTTTTTGAAACAGCCCTGGCTTTCCTGGAACTCACTATGTAGACCAGGCTGACCTTGAACTCACAGAGACTTACCTGCTTCTGCCTTTCAAGTTATTTGATTAAAGCTGTGCATCACCATGCCTGACCAACTTTTCTATTCTTTGTCTAAGTTAATTCATTAATTCTTCCATTCAGAGAACAAGACCCAAAAGCTGAGTGCATCCCAGCAATCCCTCTTCAGCAACTTGAAGACTGAGACAAAGGGATCAAAATCACTGTATAGCCTTGTACATTTGATTTACGTACATGTCTGTGTTAAAAATGAGTATGATACCTTGGCCATCTGAGACCTTAGAACAACGTATAAACTTGATTGCTTTGACTTATCCAGTAATCAAATCTTTCCTAGGTAGATGAAGATTATTTCATTTTAACATTCTATGAGCCATGTCAGCAGAATTTACACTTTAGATTTTTGTGCCTCTGTTTCAGAAACTGGCAAAATATTGTTAGAATTAATATTTTCAGAAAGCTGGAGACTAATCAAAGATGTTCAGCAATACGAGAAATATTTATTCAAGAAAAGCAGCTGAATCTAAGGACAGCAAGCTTTGTGGTATTTTCCTCCAGTTCCCTCTTACACCCTCCAGCTCATGCTAGCCTTGAAAATAGCCCATATTTTTGGTACCAGAGGGAGCTGAGTGGATTGCATACACAAAGAATTGTCCTTATTTGATCTGTCTGGTGGCTGTCTGGAAGACCCACTGAAAAAGCTTGTCTTTATTTTGCTGCTTGGATTTATCCCAGTGCTAAAATTCCTGAGAGAAATGTGTCCAAAGCGTTTGTGCTTCAGTCACTGCTGCTCGAGGCGATAGACAATAGACTAATCAAGACCCTTGGAAGGAAAGGCTTACAAAGAAGATGTACATACGGCTTTGGTTGGCTCCAATAAAATCTTACTAATCTAGAGGAGCAGGCAGATAGACTCAGGACTGTGTACTTCACCTGCAGTTGGGGTTGATGCTGTGCAGAAATTCGAGTTGAAGCTATCACAGACACTGAAAAGGTCCTATGAAAATATTAGTTTTGGTTTATTCTGTTGTTGTTGTTCCAAGAATGAGTGAAGTTTCTGACTGTTTATTAATTGGGTACTAAGTTAATGGAATAGAAGTTTTCTTTGCCATACATGATAACAAATATAGATAGCACCGAATTAGTTGAGAAAAAAAACACCAGTAAAAAACAAACAAGGAACAGAAACAACAAATCCACACATAAATATTTAATGTCCAGTTTTTACCAAAAACGTATGAGGTGTGAAAAGACAAGCACAGAATCACCTGTACATGTGAACAACAAGGAAATCAATAGAAATTTTCCCAGACGAAGTGGTTAGGCTTAGTGGAGAATGAGTTTATATCAGTTATCTTAAAAATTCCCAAATATGTAAAAGAAAAATTTCTAAAGAAAATATGGAACAATGAAAATAAGAAAAGCAAGGTCTCACTAGAGAGACTATCAACAGAATACATTATTTAAAATAACCAAGGAGTTGGCTTCATCCCAGAGATGCAGGGCTGGTTCAACATGCGAAAATCTGTCTCTACTGCATGTACTGGCTTCTTGGGATCCTAGTCTATTTGGATGCATACCTTCCCAGCATGGATGGAGGGGGGAGAGCCTTGGACTTCCCACAGGGCAGGGTACCCTGCCCTCTCTTAAGGAGAGGGAGAGGGGGAGCGGGAGAGAAGTGGGAGGAGGGGAGGAAATGCAAATTTTGATGCCTATTATTTATAAAGTAATAAAAATTATCAGAGAAAAATAAAATAATGCCTTTATAAAAAATAAAATAACCAAGGAAAGTGAGTTTTTAAAAAGTAATAGCTAAAAATTAAAAATCACTATGGAGCTTAATGACAAATTTAATGAAGTAAAAGCAACAATCAACACGTTTGAAAATAGATCAACTGGCATCCAGATTTAGGGAGAAATAAATAAACAAAATCTCAGAAAAACGTGGAACAATATTAAGCACAGTAGAAGATATTGCACAGTAGAAGTCTCCAAAAGAGAAGTGAGAAAAAATTTGAAAAAATGACAAAAATTTTCCCAAATATATGAAAAACTTAAACTATATGCTCAATTAGCTCCCTAAAACCCACTCAGAATAAACTCAGGAGATCAGCCCCTATACTCATTATAATCAAACTGTTACAAGTACAAATCAAAAAGAGAATTTTGAACTCAATACATAATGGTGAATCTCTGTCAGCCAATGATCTTTAAGAGGTGGGACCAGGCTAGGGCACGACCTTTGGGGGACCCAGAGAAAAATGCCCAGGGTTTGCTCTCTCTCTGGTTTCTGCCCTACACAGCTGAGCTTGAACTTTTTGTTCCTGTTTTGTGAGATTGCCCTTTATAATAAAGAAAAATATAATTGGTTCATCTTGGAGTTAGCTTGGTATTCTTCAATCCGTGTTATTTCAACAAGCAAGAGAAATGTGACTCATTGAAAATAAAGGGTCTTCAGTATAATTGACAGTTGATTTTCAGAAGAAACTGGATGGCAGTAGTAGGCTAATATAGTCAACAGTGAAAATCCAACAATTATCACACAAGCATTCTATATACAACAAAATTATTATTCGGTATTACACTAATGAAAACATCACATTATACCTCATAAAGATATCATAAAAATTAAGTCAATTAATTTAAATATTTTAAGTAAAAGAAAAATGAAGAAGTTGCCAGTAGGAATCCTTTGGGATGGAACGAAAGGGCACCAGATGGTGACTCAAATCCACACAACAAAGAAAGAAAAGCAGGAAAATAATTAAAATGTAGTTTATAGTTATTTTTAAAATATGAATTAATGTACAACTTCACAAATCAATAATTATAACTCAAGAACAATAGACTCAAAATATATAAATATATAATTCATGATATTAATGACAATAAAAGGAGAAACAGCTATATAGAAGCAAATTTTACATGATATTGAAAGAAGTTAGTAATGTGAGCTATTTTGTATAAATCAATATTCTAAGTGCAATCCATAGATCACCTATTGGGAAAATTACTGAATGTGTATACATCAAAAACAATGGGTCCAGACGGTGGTGGTGCACACCTTTAATCTCAGCACTGAGAGGCAGAGGTAGGTGGAGCTCTGTGAATTCCAGGTCAAGCTGGTCTACATAGCAAGTTCCGGGACAGTCAGGACTACAAAGGGAGACCTTGTCTCAAAAAAAATAAGAATAAAACAGAGAGCCAGGCGGTGGTGGCACATGCCTTTCCAGCACCCCTCAGCAGGCAGGTGTAGGCAGATCCCTGTGAGTTTGAGGCCAGCCTGGTCTACAGAGCGAGTTCTAGGACAGCCAGGGCTACACAGAGAGACTCTGTCTGAAAACAGACAAACAAATGAAAAATGGAATTACAGCTATCTAAGGAAAAGAAGGAATTTGGATTCCCACTTCACAAGCTATATAAAGTTAAGTTAAAATGCATCCGACTTGCAGGTAAGATCTAAAACTATAGTCTGCTGGAAGAAAAAATTATCTCTAGGTCTTTATGATATTATATTAGGTAGCAGATTTATATAAATATTTGTGGCCTTGTATCAGCAAATCATTTCTTGCAAAAGCAAAATGACACGAGGAAAAGCTAGGTCAATTAGATTTAATCCAAATTTAATTTGCGGGGGCTTCAAAGGCCACCAGTAAGAAACTGAAAGTAGACCACGATGACACTACATGTCTTCAGTCCCAGCCCTTGGGAGGCCAAGGCAGGTGGATATCTGTGAGTTCGAAGCTAGTCTGGTCTATGCAAAGAGCTCCTGGCCAGCCAAAGCTACATAGTGAAGCCCTGTCTCAAATAGTAGGAAAGGAAAATAAGAGCTAAATTCATGGAATAGGAGAAAATACTTAAAAATTTTATATCTGGCAAGGTATTGTATTCAAAAGGTAAAAACGAAAATAATAAAAATCAAATATGATTCAAATACTTGAATTGATGCTTTTCTTTCATAATATATTTTAATTGTCTTTAGGAATTTCTTACTGTGGGTTTTGATCATATTCACCCCTAAATCCTTCCCCCAACTCCTCCCAGATTCACCTCCCCACTTCTCTAGCCCCCTTCCTAACTTGGTGTCTTTTCTTTTTGAAATAATCTAACAAGTCCAGTTTGTACTGCCCATACACTTACGGTGTGGGGTCCCCCACTGGAGCGTGGTACATTTACCAGGAGCATATCCTTAAAGCAAACTGACTCTCCCTCTCTCTGAAGCCATCAGTAGCTTTTCAGTGTCTCAATATGGAAAAGCCAAGCTGCTCAAACTGGAAACAGAACTTCAGGCCCTTCGTAGCCACCAGCCACTTCTGACCCTGTGGGGACACAACAACCCAGCAACACAGCTGGGTGGAATTTGGCTAAACTCCCCACAGCCCACAGAACGGAGTCAAGAACACTCCACACACACAAGCAATGCTGCGAGTTCAAAAGAGAATAATGGACCGGTCAAAATCCACACAGCCCACACCAGGACCGGAAGACAAAGCTACAGATACACTCCGGAGAAGAAATAGATGTTTTTCTTTTTTTTTTTTCTTTTATTTTTCATGAATTTCTTTTTTCTTTTTTTAATTGATTTTTATTGAGCTCTACATTTTTCTCTGCTCCCCTCCCTGCCTCTCTCCTCCCCTTCAACCCTCTCCCATGGTCCCCATGCTCCCAGTTTACTCAGGAGATCTTGAATAGACGTTTTTCTAAAGGATGCACAAACCGTGTGAAACTGTGGCTGGCGCTGTCTATTATCAGAGAAGTACATATCAAAATAACAATGCCACGTTGCTTCACAGCCAACAGAATGGTTGTACCATAAAATAAAAGTCAAAGAATGACAAGCTTGGGTGTGGACACAGAGAAATTAAGAACCTCATCCATTCCTGGTAAGGATAAAAATAGTGCAGCCACTGTGTGAAACAGTTTGGCAAGTCTCTTAAAATTAAATGAGATTTCCTTTGTGACCCAGCAAGCCGGGAAAACTAAAAGCATGTGTTTGTACAAAAGCTTTCACATGGCCAGGAATGGTGGCTCACGCCTTTAATCCTAGCACTTGGGAGGCGGAGGAGGGCAGAGGATCTCTGTGAGTTTGAAGCCAGCTTAGTCTACATAATGAGTTCCAGGACAGCCAGAGCTACATAGTGAGACCCGGTCTCAAAAGAAAAGCAAACACACAAACACATAAATAAGCTCATACATGAAGCTAATAGTGGTATTGTTTCATAGCTAAAAATTAGAAACAACCCAAATTCCTACCAACTGAAAAAGCAGATAAGCAGCATTGATCTACCCAATGGCCTATGATTCAGCCACAAATGAGAATGAAGTAGTAATATATATATAAACTACAACACAGGTGAACTTTTCATATGTCATACTATATGAAAGAAAGGTACATTTCTATAAAAATGGCTATAGGAATAGAAAGTAGGCTAGTGGTTCTCAGGGTGTGAGAGGAGGGCTGGAAGGGACCCCTAACAGGTAAAGAGCAGAAACAGTCTGGGTTTAGTGGTGATGGTCATACAGAATGGCCAATGCACTAATAACTAGATTGTATGATTCTCACAATATAACTTTGTATGTGTACGAACAAAGCTTAAGGAGACCCCACAGTCTCCCTTTGTTCCTTCTAAATTTAGCTTTAGAGATAGGATCACCTTCAGAATAGATGTACTGAAGTTCGCTATAGTAATACGGGCCATTGTGTCAAAATGTTGCCTATGACATTGCTGTGTGGAAAAGAGGATTCCACGTGGCCTCTAATTGCTGATTTGGACCACAGATAAGCTGACACAGTTTTCTCTTGTCATGGGAACTGAGGTCAAGCTGATGAGTTGAGAAGTCACTGGACATTTGTGTCAAAGAAGGGAAAACCAATTAGCTTTGGGTTCTGTTAAAGAAGAAAACCCATCTTGAATTTATTTGTTTATTTTTCTTGGTTTTTCGAGACAGGGTTTCTCTGTAGCTTTGGAGCCTGTCCTGGGACTAGCTCTTGTAGACCAAGCTGGCCTCGAACTCACAGAGATCCACCTGCCTCTGCCTCCCGAGTGCTGGGATTAAAGGCGTGCGCCACCACCACCGGGCTCCATCTTGAATTTCTTAAAACCCCAGGACAGCCATGAAATTCCCTTGATGTGTGACCATAATTGTGTGGGAGCATAAAGTGGTCCACCATGCGCTGGTTATCTTTTGCCAGCATGGTACAGGTCACCTGGGAAGATGGAACCCCAGTTGAAAACTTACCATCACTAGGTTGGCCTGTAGGCATGTCTGTGGGACATTTTCTTGATTGATGACTGCTGTGGAAGGGCCCAGCCCACTGTGGGTACCGCCACCCCTAAGCAGGTGGTCCTAACGTGCATAAGAAAGCCAACTGAGCAAGCCATAGGGAACAAGCCAGCAATGGGTGTTCCTCCACAGTTCCTGCCTCCGCTCCTGCTTGAGTTCCTGCCCTCACTTGGCTCAGTGATGGGCTGTGGATGTGGAAGGCAAATACACCCTTTCCTTCCCGAGCTGCTTTTGGCCATGGCATTTATCACAGCAACAGAAAGCAAATTAGTCCACATTGCCAGTTCTGGAAACTTTTTACAAGTTGGACCCGAGGGAGTGTGCTTTGACTTTTGGTATATATGAGAAAATATTGTGATTGTTTTTATAATATGCTGAGGCTCAGTCTAAAAGAGATCGAGAAGAACCAAAATTGGACAAGAGAAACATCCCTAAGCTTTTCCCCAAACCACTGCCATGGGTTCCTGCCTGCTGGCCTAGTCAATCAGCATCTCATGAGCATTGCATCGTTTTGCTAGTATTTGTTGGAATTTGGACACTGAAGGAAGACATTCCCTCTGGGAAACTGGCTGTGTTCTTTTCAGTAGTACTGCACAGCTGCACCGAAAGCCCAGCCAACTTCTATGTAAAGGTCAGGTCCTTTTGTGAGCAGAAAACAAGCTAAGGCAGAGGCTTACAAAGGGGTGGGGGCAATTGATAGATAAAAACCTGCTTTGGGGTAAAGGAGGTCCAGGCACAGTGGGTACCCTAAACAAAGAGCAGGTTTGCGTCTGAGATACTTACATAAAACTCAAGAACAAAATTTCTAGTTTCTGTGTCTCAAGCTCACCCCCCAACCCAAAGATTTGGTTTGAATCCCATGGTCCCATGTATGTACGCCAAGAACTGGCCACTTCCTTCTACTGCTAGCTTCAGCCTTGATTTTTAGGTTTCAAACCAGTGATATTTGTATTGATAATGTACTTCACAGTTCAAGCATTGAGTCTGCTGTTTATACACCTTACGGAGTCCGTATTAAGTCTGAAACTCTGTCTCTAAAGGTATGCATAACAAAACTAAAGCCAGTAAACAGAACTGCAAGTGACACCAATATGAATTATCAGTTCCAGAAAGGAAACAATCGAACTTTAGTTTCCTTTTTTCCCTGAAGCCAAGCCACGACTATGTCATGGATCAACCACCCTTGGTGGCATCCTCCAAATTCTACCACAAAACAATACTTAGGTATATTGGCAGTAGTCCCCTCTGTAGGGGAATGCGGTACGGCAGTGGTATTGGGATATCCTGACTTGACAGGAAGCCAGGATATACTTAGAGCCGCAAGAGGACAGCTGTGAAGGGGTAGAGCCGCAATAGGACAGCTCTGGAGACGGGAGCTGCAATAGGACAGCTCAGCCCTGGAGGACAGCTGACTATGGAGAAGCCAAGCAACCTAGAGCTGCAATAGGACAGCTCCGGAGGAGTAGAGCC
Source organism: Arvicola amphibius (assembly GCF_903992535.2). NCBI lineage: Eukaryota > Metazoa > Chordata > Mammalia > Rodentia > Cricetidae > Arvicola > Arvicola amphibius. Next base: position 91,024,790 of record NC_052065.1, on the reverse strand, counting down.
ACAATGGGACAGCTCAGGCCTGGACTAAGGGTGTCCTGACTATTGGACTGCCAGGCTACCTGAAGCTGGGGTGCTGTGGGGGATGGTCTCCCCACAGGATATAGGGATCCTGGTCTTCTCTTGGAGAGCCGCTACAGCTGAGGTCTGCTCTGCTCCCTTACGGGAGCGTCCTAGCAGAGCTGTCTGCTCTTCTCCAGCCCAAGATTTCTTCTGCTAACACTCTGCTAGGGGAAGCTCCCTGCAGAAATGTAGCAATCTCCTCCTCCAGCTCCAGCAAAAAGTTGTTACTTTTCCTCCGCTGGCCTTGCTCAGCCCCCTTAAGGAGTCTTCTCTGTGCAAGCTAATGAAGGTCATCACCCAAGACTCTTTTGAGAAAGAGATTTATTTGGGAAGGAGGAGTCCAGGAGAGCAGCTGATCTGCTACTTAAGGGCAGCTCTCAACTGGAGGGGTGGAGAGGCTTAAATAGGGCTTCTTGGGGCCGAGTCTTCCCAGGGAGAAAGGGGATTGGCTAATTTTTCCCTGCTCAGGGATTGGTCAGTTTAGATGGTCAGGGACAGAGATGGCTCTGATTTCATGGGCAAACTGTGTTTCTTTTACTGGCCGTTCTTATCCTTTTGACTCTAATCATAGGACTAGGGCGTATTTCTTTCACTGGCACTGATTCTAGGGACAAAGTATGTTTCTTTGACACTAGTTTCAGAGCCAGGGCACGTGTCTTTAGTTCTGAGTTCATGGATGAAGATGTTTCTTTCCTGGCTCAGGGCTCAAACCCAGGGTGTGTTTCTTTCTCTGACTCTGGGTTCAGAGTCAGGGTGCTCAGTGATTGGCTGATTTCCTGCTCCAGTTGTCCCTTTAAACCCTTACCAGAAGAAATGGAGTCCAACATAACTGTACCCTTTAGGTCAAGAAAAGTTTGAGGACAAAATTCAGTAATGCAGCATCCACAAGTACTACATTCATTGGACCCGTAGAGAAGTGACACACAGGAAAGAAACTATAACTGCAATTAATTGACTCATCATTCATGTGCTTTTTGAATTCATATTTTAAAACTGATATTCAAAGTAATGTTTTTCATTATGTCATTTTTGGTCCTTCCTTTGTTCTTGTTCATCCATCTCCCTTCTCCTCATAAAAGAAAAATTAAGAAAGAAATTAGGAGGAAGAACTTACAAAAATAACCCGAGCAGTTCACATCAGTGTGAAGGGAATCATACAGTTGTAAAAATGCATCATGAACAGTACCTGAATATGACATTTAGGCCATATCAGTTAGAAATGAAAGCCTACACTAGACCAGGAAGGTTTTTTAAAATTTATTTATATCTAATTAAAAATTTCCACCTCCTCCCCTTCTCCCATTTCCCTCCCTCTCCCCATCCCCTTCCCCCTCCCTCTCCAGTCCAAGGAGCAGTCAGGGTTCCCTGCCCTGTGGGAAGTCCAAGGTCCTCCCCCCTCCATCCAGGTCTAGGAAGGTGAGCATCCAAACAGTCTAGGCTCCCACAAAGCCAGTACATGAAGTAGGATCAAAACCCAGTGCCATTGTCCTTGGCTTCTCAGTCAGCCCTCCTTGTCAGCTACGTTCAGAGAGTCCGGTTTGATCACATGCTATATCAGTCCCAGTTTAGGTAGCCTTTGTGAGCTCCCAGTAGATCAGCCCCCACCGTCTCAGTGGGTGGGCGCACCCCTCGCTGTCCTGACTTCCTTGCTCATGTTCTCCCTCCTTCTGCTCCTCATTTGGACCTTGGGAGCTCAGTCTAGTGCTCCAGTGTGGGTCTCTGTCTCTAGCTTCGTCCATTGCCAGATGAAGATTCTATGGTGATATGCAAGATATTCATCAGTATGGCTATAGGATAGGGCCATTTCAGGTTCCCTCTTCTCAGCTGCCCAAGGATCTAGCTGGGGACAGCTCCATGGACACCTGGGAACACCTCTAGAGTCAAGACTCTTGCCAACCCTAAAATGGCTCCCTTAATTAAGATATATACTTCCCTGCTCCCATATCCACCCTTTCTCCATCCCAACCGTCCCATTCCTCCAATCTCTCCCCATCCTCCCCTTCACACTTTTTTCTCCCCATCACCCCTTACCCCCAACCCATCCCCACCCCCCAGTTTCCAATTTTTGCCTGGAACTCTTGTCTCCCTCCAATATCCAGGAAGATAACTATATGTTTTTCTTGGGGTTCACCTTCTTATTTAGCTTCTCTAGGGTCACGAATTATAGGCTCAATGTCCTTTATTTATGGCTAGAATCCACTAATGAGTGAGTACATACCATATTCATCTTTTTGGGTCTGGGTTACCTTACTCAGGATAGTGTTTTCAATTTCCATCCATTTGCATGCAAAATTCAAGATGTCATTGTTTTTACCACTGAGTAGTACTCTAACGTGTACATATTCCACACTTTCTTTATCCATTCTTCCATTGAGGCGCATCTAGGTTGTTTCCAGGTTCTGGCTATTACAAATAATGCTGCTATGAACATAGTTGAACAAATTCTTTTGTAGTATGATAGAGCATCTCTGGGGTATATTCCCAAGAGTGGTATTGCTGGATCCTGGGGTAGGTTGATCCCGAAATTCCTGAGAAACTGCCACACTGATTTCCAAAGTGGTTGCACAAGTTTGCATTCCCACCAGCAATGGATGAGTATTCCCCTTATTCCACAACCTCTCCAGCAAAGGCTATCATTGGTGTTTTTTTATTTTAGCCATTCTAACAGGTGTAAGATGATATCTCAAAGTTGTTTTAATTTGCATTTCTCTGATTGCTAAGGAGGTTGAACATGACCTAACATGTCTTTTGGCCATTTGAAGTTCTTCTGTTGAGAATTCTCTGTTCAGTTCAGTGCCCCATTTTTTAATTGGGTTAATTAGCATTTTAAAGACTAGTTTCTTGAGTTCTTTATATATTTTGGAAATCAGACCTTTGTCTGTTGTGGGGTTGGTGAAGATCTTCTCCCAGTCAGTAGGCTGTCTTTTTGTCTTAGTGACAGTGTCCTTTGCTTTACAAAAGCTTCTCAGTTTTAGGAGGTCCCAATTATTCAATGTTGCCCTTATGGTCTGTGCTACTGGGGTTTTACAGAGGAAGTGGTCTCCTGTGCCCACGTGTTGTAGAGTACTTCCCACTTTCTCTTCTATCAGGTTCAGTATGTTCAGATTGATATTGAGGTCTTTAATCCATTTGGATTTGAGTTTTGTGCATGTTGATAGATATGGATCTATTTTCATTCTTCTACAAGTTGACATTCAGTTATGCCAGCACCATTTGTTGAAGGTGCTTTCTTTCTTCCATTGTATACTTTTAGCTCCTTTGTCGCAAATTAGGTGTTCATAGGTTTGTGGGTTAAAATCTGGGTCTTCTATTTGATTCCATTGGTCAACATCTCTGTTTTTGTGCTAATACCAAGCTGTTTTCATTACTGTAGCTCTGTAATAGAGTTTGAAGTCAGGGATGGTAATGCCTCCGGAAGTACCTTTATTGTATAGGATTGTTTTGGCTATCCTGGGTTTTTTGTTTTTCCATATAAAGTTGATTATTGTTCTCTCAAGGTCTGTGAAGAATTTTGTTGGGATTTTGATGGGGATTGCATTGAATCTATAGATTGCTTTTGGTAGAATTGCCATTTTTACTATGTTGATCCTCCCAATCCAAGAGCAAGGGAGATCCTTCCATTTTCTGGTATCCTCTTCAATTTCTTTCTTCAAAAACTTAAAGTTCTTGTCAAATAGATCTTTCACTTCCTTGGTTAGAGTTACCCCAAGATACTTTATGCTATTTGTGGCTATCATGAAAGGTGATGCTTCTCTGATTTCCCTATCTGCTTCTTTATCCTTTGTGTATAAGAGGTCAACTGATTTGTTGGAGTTGATCTTGTATCCTGCCACATTACTAAAGATACAAGGTTCATTCCTAAATATAATAAAAGCAATATACAGCAAGCTGACAGCTAACATTAAATTAAATGGAAAGAAACTCAAAGCCATCCCACTAAAATCAGGAACAAGACAAGGCTGTCCACTCTCTCCATACCTCTTCAATATGTGCTTGAAGTTCTAGCAATAGCAATAAGACAGCATAAGGGAGATCAAGGGGATTCGAATTGGAAAGGAAGAAGTCAAACTTTCGTTATTTGCAGATGATATGATAGTGTACATAAGCGACCCCAAAAACTCCACCAAAGAACTCCTACAGCTGATAGACCAGGAAGTTTTGAGGTAATATGGTAATTGTCAGTGCTCTCTAATTGATCAACAAGGTTAAATTGCTTTCATTGGCTAGTCAGGGAGAACTGGTGCCTTAATTAGGCTTTCTATTGCTATAAAGAGACATTGTGGCTATGGCAACTCTTAGAAATGAAAACATTTCATTGGGGTTTAGTTTAGTCCATTATCATCTTTGTGTGACATGGCAGTGTACAAGCAGACATGGTGCTGGAGAAGGAGCTGAGAGTCCTACATCTTTCAGGCAACAGGAAGTCTTCTGAGTGTCACACTGAGTGAAACTTGAGCATATGAGACTTTAAATCCTGCCCCACAGTGGTACACAATTCCTCCAACAAGGCCATACTCACTCTAACAAAGCCACACTTCCTAATAGTGCCACTCCCTATGAGTTTATGGGGGCCAATTACATTCAAACTACCACAACTGATTGGTCTATCATGAGCCTCCCTACACTACATGCTTTATTGGAAAGTATAATCTCTCAATATAGAAAGTTCCATTGTTCCCTATGTAACTCCATGTTTGCTCCCAGAACTGAAAGTCAACACTATTTCCTGTAATAGCTACCATAGTCATGCAGCTTCTGTAAATTTGCTGCCATACAGGTCTTCCACTTGTTTTGTCAGAGTTACTCCAAGATATTTTTGCTATTGTGAAGGGTGATGTTTCTGATATCTTTCTCTGCACATTTATCATCTGTGTAAAGGAGGGCTTCTGATTTTTTTGAGTTAATCTTGTATCCTGCTACATTACTGAAGGTGTTTATAAGTTGTAGCAGTTCCCTGGTAGAATTTTGGGGGTCAGATATGTAAACTATCATATCATCAGCAAATAGTGAGAGTTTGATTTCTTCTCTTCCAATCTGTATCCCCTTGATCTCCTTTTGTTGTCTTATTGCTCTAGCTAGAACCTCAAGTACTATATTAAAGAGATATGGAGAGAGAGGACAACCTTGTCTTGTTCTTGATTTCAGCGGGATTGCTTTGAGTTTCTCTCCATTTAGTTTGATGTCGGCAGTTAGCTTGTTGTACATTATACGTTGCCTTTATTATGTTTATGTATGTTCCTTGTATCCCTGCTTTTGCCAAAACCTTTATCATGAAGGTATGTTTCATTTTGTCATGCTCTAATAGAGGTCACTGGCTCAAGCCTGCTCCTGTGGAGATCATTGCCTTGGGCCTGCTCCTGTGGAGGTAGCTGTCTCCGGCCTGCTTTGGCTGAGGTTGCTGTCTCAGGCCTGATCTGGAGGAGGTCACTGGCTCAGGCCTGATCCAGTGGAGGTTGCTGCTTTGGGCCTGCTCTGGCAGATGTCACTGGCTTGGGCCTGCTCCCTCTGTGGTGGTTCCCTTGTACCTGCTCCTGTGAAGGTCACTGCCTTGGGCCTGAACCTGTTGAGGTTGCTGTCTTAGGCCTGTTCTGGAGGAGGTTGCTGGCTTGGGCCTGCTCCCACAGAGGTCCCTGGCTTGGGCCCAGTACCACAGAGGTCTCTAGCTCAGGCCCTCTCCCTTGGAGGTTGCTCCCTTTGTGGTTGCTCCCTTGTACCTGCTCCTGTGGAGGTCACTGTCTTGGGCCTGCTCCTGCTGAGGTCACTGGCTCAGGCCTGCTCTGGCAGAGGTTACTGGCTCAAGCCTGCCTCTGTGGAGGTTTCTGCCTTGCTGCCTTGGCCCTGCTCCAGCAGAAGTTGCTGGCTCCAGATTTAGTTTTCTGATATGGGCTTCCCCTCTGTATGCTATGAATATGTTTTATTACCATTGGTTATTTAAAAAGCTATTTTGGCCAATGGCAAGACAGAATATAGGTAAGTGGGAAAACTAGCCTGAATGCAGGGAGAAAGAAGTCAAAGTCAGGGAGACACTGTGTAGCTGCTGAAGGAGAAAGACGCTGGAACCTTACTGGCAGGCCACAATCTCGTGGTGATACATAGACTAATAGAAATGGCCAAGTTAAGATATAAGAGCTAGCTAGAAATACGCCTCAGCCATTGGCCAAGTAGTGTTGTAATTAATATAGTTTCTGTGTGATTATTTGGGTCTGGGTGGACAGAAAATGAAAGAACAATCTCCTTTTACAGTTTTTTTGGAAATGGCCAATGTATCTTCTGCTACCTTTGCCTTAGCTTTGATCTCACTATCTGTTGAATTATTCATGTTCTTCACTAAAAGCACCGGCTTTTCCACAGTGCCATCCTCAGCATTAGGCAAAGTGCTTACCATGTTGTAAAGATTACATAAATATTTAGCTTTAATTCATTGACCTATAAAATACTGTACTATCAGGAAAAAGAAAGAGATTTGGGGTGCTGGAGAGATGGTTTTATGAGTAAGAACACATCCTGCTCTCTTAGGAAACCTAGTTTTGGGTCCCAGTAACCACATTGCATGGCTTACAAGCTACTGTAACTCCAGCTCCAGGAGTTCCATGCCATCTTTGGGCTTCCATAGGCACCTGCTCTCACATGTATAAACACCCTCACAAGCACACATAATTAAAAATATTTAAAATCTACTAAAAAGGAACATGGTCAGAGGAGTTTGGAGAAAGGGGTGAATAATATAAAGATACATTGTATTAAATTCTCAAACAACTAATAAAAAGAAGGATATTAGGTAAACTGATGCAAATCTAATCTATATATTGACTAACCAATAACCCTGAAGTAAAGGAATAAGAAGGAAGTTTATCCTAGCACATTCAATGAAGGCAAGAGGGTGGGTGGATAAAGTGAATGAAACATGGAACATATCAGGATCAGAAAATACAGTAAGTGAAAATAGTTGAAGTTGAAATGAGACCAGTAAGTACACTTGTAAAACTGAAATGTATTTTAGTTCATTCAATATATCACTATAAAAAGAAATATGATATTTAAATTAAAGGTTATTTTAATTGTATAACACATAAAGTACAAAAATGACATGACGGAGCTATGAGGGATGGGTAAACAGCTTGGCTCATAAAGTGTTCGCAGTACAGTCATGAGGTTTTGAGTTCAAGCCCAAGAACCAGTATTCTTAAAAGCTGGGCATTTTAGTGTACTATTGTGAACTCAGCAAAGCCACGACCTCGTGTGTGATGTAAATTTTCTCTTTACATTCCATATAATGTTTTGGGGATTCATTCATTACATTTAGACATAGTCTACTCATTTTAACTCTGGTATGGCCAGATACTAAAAAATATTGGTAACTGATAGCTGTTAGAAAAGGGAGAGTTGGTTCCATAGATTCTTATTTGTAGTTGTGTTCTTCCCCATTTTTTTACTGTTAAAATATGCTTCAAAAAATTAAAATAAGATATGCTTCAGTGAACATCCTTAAGAGGAGTCTCCATGGAGATTATATATGCTAGAGATTTGAGTCTAGGGCACATACTTACAGTGTAATTCCTAAGCCACAAGGAGTTCTTACCCCTACAAGTATAATTGTGAGTCTTAGGGAGTGCTTATCATGTGTTTCGAAATGGCTCTCCAAAGTGATTGAACCAATTTGCTCTTTCACTACAAGTGTGTGATTTTCTACTTCTCAACATTGTTTCAACACTTGATGTAATCAGGCATTGATTTAAATACACATATATATTTAAATAAATATATATATATATATACAGGATTGTAAAATGAGCAATCATTCTGATACTCCTTTACCTGATTACTAGTGAAGTTGAGTATTTTTCACTGATTCTTGTCCAACTGGTTTTCTTCCTCTGCTACATCCTTGGCTAACTTTTCTATTGCAATGTCTGATTTGTTGTCATTATTTATATAATATATGTATAAATCTGATCTATGATTTTATAAATCTTTAGTCTCTCTATACATATTGTCTTTAATATTTATAGTTTATTTTCAAGCATTCATGTGAATTGTGATTTACCAATCAGTATTCAGTTTCAATGAGCATTGAATCATAAACATTTAAAAGCAATAAATGAGAAGCAGTCTGAATGTGAGTTATAAGAAATTAAAGGTTCAGGGTACTATAAAATGTGTGTGTGTGTGTGTGTGTGTGTGTGTGTTGCTGAATATTAAACCCAGCACCTCACACATGTTAAGCACATGCTGTCATCACTAATCTACACTCTCATGCCCAAGGAACAGTCATTTTTAAGTTATTTATTTATGCATATGAGTGCTCTATGTACATGTATGCCTCTATGACAGAAGAGGGCACCAGATCTCATTACAGATGGTTGTGAGCCAGCATGTGGTTGCTGGGACTTGAACTCAGGACCTCTAGAAGAGCAGTCAGTGCTCTTAACCTCCGAGCCATCTCTCCAGCCTCCCACAGAATATTCTTATCTTTCCATCCTTGAGTCTTAGGACACAGAATACATTACAAGTAACTTGGAATTGTCTGCAATGGCACAAAATAGGGTCTTCCAAAATCAACCTACACATATGCAGTGCATAGATTTTTGAGAAAGATGACGAGAATATACAACATGTGGTTCTGGAAGAAACTGGCTATTCACGTGTTGAAGGAAAGTAGACCTATATCTTACACAAAACTCAATCAGAATGAGCTAGAGACTTAAAGTGATGGCCTGAAAGTATGAAACAAGTGGACACAAAATGAGTGAGAATTTGGGACGGGGGCGGGGGGATTCCAAAAGTACAGGAAACAAAAGCAAAAAGAGTGATACCGAGTTACAGTAAACTGAAAAACTTCTACAGAGCAAAGGAAAGAAAAAGTTAAAATACATGCAGAAAGGTAAAATATTTTCAAGCTCTACTTCTGGTAATAGACTAATACCCAGAGCACATAGGGAAGTTAAAACACAAAACAATGGACAACAAAATAATATACGATTAACAGTACCTACTGTACTACCAAGGCTCCAGGAGAACAAGGCCCACAGAATCAACCTAGCAGGGCTCATAGTGGATCAGAGAGAGTGCAATGGGTCTGCGCTAGGTCCTCTGCATATACCTTATGGTTGTGTAGCTTGGTGTTCATGTGGGACTCCTAACAGTGGAAGTGTGGAGTGTCGATAACTTTTTAAATGTTTTAATTGAACTATACATTTTTCTCTGTTCCCCTCCCTTCCTCCCCTTTCCCCTTCTACCCTACCCTGTGACCCCCCATGCTCCCAATTTACTCAGGAGATCTTATCTTTTTCTCTTTCCTATGTATAACCATGTGTGTCTCTCTCAGGGTCCTCTTTGTTGTTTAGGTTCTCTGGGGTTGTGGACTGTAGGCTGGTTCTTTTGCCTGCTCTTGGAACCCTTTTCTTCTTACTGGACTGCCTTGTCCAGCCTTAATATGTGGATTTGTGTCTAGTCTTATCCAATCTTGTTATGCCATGTTTGACAGATATTCCTGGGAGACCTGATCATTTCTGAATGAAAATGGAAGTGGAATGGATCTGGGGGTGTGGCTGGGAGGAGTTAATGGAGAAGAGACTGTGGATGTATTGTTTGAGGGAAGAATAAATTAAAAAGAGAAAAATACCAATAATTTTAGAATGAGCAATAGGCCTAAGCAGACATTTCTCAGAAGAAGACACGCAAGTTGTTGAAAGGAATATGAAACAACAAAAGCTCAATGTTGCTAATCATCAGAAAATGCAAATTAAAGACACAATACAATACTCCCTCAGCCCAGTAAGAATATCAATTAGCAAAACAACAACAGATAGCAAGCATGCCCCTTATGAGAATGCTGGACAAAGAGGAAGCCTGACAAATTGTTGGTCGGAATGTAAAATAGTAACACTTTACTGTTCAATCCAGTAATTCCATTTCTGGGTATGGACCTAAAAGAGTAAAATCAAATCTTCAGTGACATTTTCGCTCTCATATTCATTGCTGCATTATTCCCAACAGCTAAAACTGTGGAAACAGTGCACATTTTCATAGATGAATGAGCAGACTTTTAAAAATGTGGTATGTTACAGTATAATAATTCAACAATTATATAATATAAATTATGTAATAATTCAACAATTAAAAATGAGAAAACCTGCCATAGACTACAGTATGGATGAACCTGGAAGGCATTATATTACCTATATAATTACCTAGTTACAAGAAGGTACTATTCTCAAATAGGTATTATTCTCAAATAAGGTACTTAAACTAGCCAAAATCACAGCAACAGTGAGTAGATGCCAGGGGCTAGGCTGATGGGGGTGGGGTGGAGGATGGAAATATATTGCTTAATGGGTATAGAATTATTGCCTTACCAGATGAAAAGAGTTACCAAGACAGATGGTTGGTAATGCTGTCCAACATTTCTTATGTTTTTAACACATTGAAATGTAGACAAAAATGCTAGCGATGCTAAATTATGTCAGATATATGTCAGTACAAGAAGCGGTATACAAATCACATGCCTTCTATTGCTAGATAGGGTCAGGTTTTATATTTGTCCCTTGAATATAGGCTTAGTTGTTCGTTCATTTCAAACAGCTTACCCCGAAATAGATTTTTGCTCTTCATTTAAGCTGATAGGCAAAGAGACTTCTTTATTCAGTGATATTTTGAAAAATGAACTTATCTGGCAGTGGAACTTCACACATCACTGGTCTTTAATATGACATATATAAATAGATCCATGACTTTTATTAGAACTTTTAAACTTCAAAATTAAGTGGAATAAAAGTTTACAGACGGATATAGTTCTACTAGACTTGTATTAGCCTGCCAGGGCTGCCATAACAAATACATCGTAGATTGGGTATGAACTGGAATTGATTTCTCGCAATTATAGCTCATGGTGTTCTTATGACTCGTTTCTGGTGAGGGCCTCCTTCCCAGCTTACGTATGGCCACCTTCTTTGAGTGCTCACGTGGCTTTTCTCTGGGCAGATATGAAGGAAGAGGGACAGGGTAGCACATTCCTTTTGTAATTAAGGATACAAACCCTGTGTTGCTAAAGCTCCAATCTTATCTAACCTTTAGCATCAACATAATTATAGGTCCCATTTCCAAACTCAGTAGTCACATTATGGCCAAAGGCTTTAAGTGAGTTTGAGGAAGATAAAGTTTAGTCCACAGCAGCAACCTAGAATTTCCTGAAATGTAATGGGGGAAAAGTTTGCTCTTGTTTCTTCAATCTGCCCCCTTTCCTCATAAGCAATCAAGTTGAGAAAAGCGCCAAGGTTTTCAAAAGTGTGCATGGCTGAAGAGGCTCTCTGGTCTCTCAGCTCTCAGGGGCTTTCCGACGGAAAAAAAAATTGAAATGTTTTCTTCTTTCTGATCTCATAGATTTCTTTTAAAAAGCTTCCTCTCATTTCCCAGAGAACTTCTTACATAGGAGTAATTTTTTTTAATCAGAAATAATAATATTTAACCAAAAGACCAGTAAGGGAAAAAAACTGCAAAAATACCATTGACTTGGTTTTGAATTGGCCTTCTACTGCTGGGCATGGAGCCCAACCTTAAGTGTGGTTTGTATTCCCAGTGAGACTCTGTTGGAGAAAACTAATTGGCCCTTTGCAAGTGGATGAAAATTGGAAACAGCTTCTGGCTTTGGGATGGGAGGTGATGTCCACTTCTCCCTCTCAGTCCTGGGACCCCTTCTGGTTTGGATCTGTGCAGGCCCTGTGCATGTTGCCACAGTCTCTGCGAGTTTACATATATGTGAGTCCTGTTGTGTCTAGAAGGCACTGTCTCCTTTCTATCTTCCATTCCCACTGGCTCTTACAAACTTTCTGTCTCTTCTGCAGGGTTCCCTGAGCCCTGGGGGGAGGGATTTGATGGAGACATCCCTTTGAGGACTGAGTGTTCCAAGACCTCTCACTTCCACACATTGTCCAGCTGTGGGTCTCTGTATTTGTTCCCATTTACTACAGGAAGAAGCTTCTCTGATGATGGCTGAGCAAGACGCTGATCTAAGCTGAATATCATTAGGAGCCATTTTGTTATTATATTCTTTGAGCAGAACAAAAATATGTGGTTTCCCTCTTGGCCGTCAGCCTATCTAGTCTTATGTTCTTGACCACCGAGAAATCCTTGTAGTAATTTTAACTGAAAAGTTAAGAATAAAAACATATATTTTCTCCAAAGCGCATGGCAGAGAGAACTGAAATCTAAATTCTGGCTCATCCTGGGCAGGGCTGAGCCCTGGTCCACAGATAATCCTGGCACGCTGGTTTTTGAGCCTTAACCCTACTGGTAAACCGGGGCTGACTATACTTTATTTGGTAAATGGCTTGGTTGGTTTTGTGAACCTAAAAGACTTCCTAGTTCTTGGTTTAATGGGTTCATTCTTGTGTGTATCTGTACCATCAGTGGCTCAATATTATTTCATCATGTGGGTATTACATGTTTGGTTTGTTTCTTGACTAGTACGTGGACATTTGACTTTGTCTATTATAAACCTATCCGCTATGGACGTTCATGTATAAGTTTTAGTATCAACAAATATTTTAATTTTTCCTGGTACACATATTTAGGACCCAAATTACTGGGCCATATGGCTGCTTGGTACCCAACCTTTCAAGAAGCTGAAAAATTATTTTATCAGAGTTCCCGCACTATTTTACATTCTTACCAGCAAGGTATGAAGGTTCCAGTTTTTCACATCCTCGCCAGCGCTTGGTATTACCTCTTTACATAGTCAGCCTAGCTGGTGTGGAGTGCTATTTCACTGTGCTTTTGATTTTCATTCCATAACGATTAATTATCAGTGAAATAGTAAACTTTTTCATATGTTTATGGCTTATTTATGGATTTTCTATTGAGGGATATTGCTGTAGAATATTATTTTAAGACGTGTTACATTTGTTTATGCTGTGGAACATTTGTTTAATGATGCAAAGATTGTTACATTCCTTTATATTGCATTTGTTTAACTCTGTGAAGCTGTGCTACTTTGCCTGTCTAAAACACCTGTTGGTCTAATAAAGAACTGAACAACCAATAGCAAGGCAGGAGAAAGGACAGGCGGGGCTGCCAGGCAGGGAGAATAAATAGAAGAACCCTGGGAAGAAGGACTGAGGAGCAAGAGAACAAGGAGAGGAGAACACTAGGGGCCAGCTACCCAGCCACACAGCCAGCCATGGAATAAGAGTGAAAATAAGATACACAGAAGTAAGAAAAGGAAAAAACCCAGAGGCAAAAGGTAGATGGGAGAAATTAAATTAAGAAAGGGTGGCTAGAAATAAGCCAAGCTAAGGCCAGGCATTTATAAGTAACAATAAGCTTCCGTGTGTTACTTATTTGGGAGCTGTATTGTGGGGGTCCCCAATGAACAAAGAGTAAATAACAAACAACTACAGAATGCCTTTTATAGTCTTTTGCCAAATTTTAAAATCAGGTTGTCTTTTCATTGCTGTTTTAAGGTGCATATATGCAAGCAATATTAACGGACTCAATATGTATACTACACATATACTATGTACTATACTCTTTCTATGTAACAAATAGTTCGAGAAAAGGGGTCAAACATTTGAGAAGGGAGAAGTAGAGGGCACACAAGATGAGTTGCAGGGGAGAGAGGAAGTGGTAGAAATGATGCAGCACAGTAATCATGTATAAAATTCTAAAAATAAATTAATAAAGGCTCAATAATTATTATAGATACTAGATTTTTTAATCCGAAATGTAGTTTTCAATTTTTCTCCTATTTTGTAGACTCTTTCCACTATATTGTTCCAGGGATGAAAGTTAAAATTTTAATGTGTAACAACCTCATTAGTATTAATATTGAGCTGTAGTTTATTTTTAAAATACCTTTATAAAGCTCCACTTACTTCCTGTTTTCATTCTACTATTGTCATACAAAGTATCCTTTAATTACTGCTATTACCAATGTGGATTTCTTGCTTACTAGTTTATACAGATATGTTTTAAATAAATGGGAGGAAAGAAAGCCAAGAACAAAAATAAATCTATTCAAATTACTGTACAGTGTTTTTTATTTTAGTTTGAAGGATTCCCTCAACATGTCTTTAAAAATTGTTTTAAAACGTTTTTTTTTCTGGGGCTGGAAAGCTAGCTCAGAGATTAAAAGCATTGGCTGCTCTTCCAGAGGTCTGAGTTCAATTCCCAGCACTCACATGGCGGCTCACACCATTTAGAATGAAATCTTGTGCCATCTTCTGGTGTGTAGGTATACATGTATGGAGAAGACTGCATGCATAATAAATAAATAAATCTTTAAAAAATATTTTTCTGTATGTGTGTTTTGCCTGGATTGCATGCAGTACTTATACAGGCCATTAGCATTTCTTATAGGACAGATTTGCTAGTCAAGAATAATCTCACTATTTGTTAATCTGAAAGTGTGTTCATTTCTTCTTTATTTTTGAAGGATACTTTTTGATAGATATATAATTGTTTATTTCAGCTCTGTTCTATCAGTGATTTGATCTGGCATTCTAATGTCTTCTGCCCTCTATGATCTCTGATAAGAAATGAAATATCACTAAATATCACTATTCCCTTTCTGCTTTCAACACTATCTTTGGCATTAGCTACTAATAATTTGGTTATCATGTGGCTCCATATGAATGCATTCTATTTTGAGTTGGGCTTCTTGAATGTGCACATTAACATTTTTCATCACACTTGGGAATTTTGAGACACTATATTTCTTTCTTTCTTTTTTTCTTTTTCTTCTTTTCTTTCTTTTTTTGTTTTTTGAGACAGGGTTTCTCAGTAGCTATGGAGCCAGTCCTGGAACTCGCTCTGTAAATCAGGCTGGCCTCGAACTCACAAAGATCTGCCTGTCTCTGCCTCCTGAGTTCTGGGATTAAAGGCATGTGCCACCATGAAAATTTTTGCCCTTTTCTTTCCTATTTTTGTATTTGCACTGTGCATATACTTACATGGCTAATAAACTCTAACATAGCTCTGTTAGATTTTCTTCATTCTTTTTTTCTTTGATCTTCATATATAATATCAATTGCTCTAGATTCAAGTTCACTGACTCTTCTGTCTTCTGTTTACTCAAGTCTTCATTGAAGTCTTCTGTTCATGTTTTAATTTTTTTCAATTTCATAATTCCTACTTGGTCTATTTTTCTATTTTCTCTTTACTGATATAGTTCATTTCAGTACAGAAAGAAACATCATTCTCATAGTTCTCTTTAGTTCTAGAAATATAACTTCCATTTGTTTCTTTTTTGAAGATATTGATTTTATAAGGTAAAGAATTGGCACTTGCTGGTGGTAGGGGTGGATGCATGTAATTCCAGCACTGGGAAAGCAGAGGCAAGTGGATCTCTATAAATTCAAGGCCAGCCTGGTCTACATGTCTCTAAAACCTCCCCAAATAAACAAATACAAAGTACTGACACTTCACAAATATCCAATGATAAGCTGAAACATAATTTCTCTACCCCAAGGACATAAAATTCATCTAAAGTAGATCAGTGTGCATAACAAGTTTATATTAAAATCATTCTTTGTGTATACTTCTCATATGCTCATAAAGCAGTCAATGTGAAACAAATGTAAAACTTGTTTTATGCTTGAATTCAGTTAATGCCCTAGAAATCACAACTTTTAAGTATTTACCAGTACTATAGTACTTTATATATTGATAATCAAATTAAGAAGCCAAATACATAAAATTACCTGAATATTAGTAATATGCTGGGGGACAATGGTTTTACCCTGTGAAGATTTGTTCCTTGTAGTTGTCTAATAAAATGCTGATTGGCCAGTAGTCATGCAAGAAGTATAGGCGGGATGACCAGGCAGGAAGTAGTGGCAGGGCAATGAGAACAGGAGAATTCTGGGAAGAGAAAAGCTCAGCCTGCAGTTGTCACCTAGACACAGAGGAATCTGGGCACAGAAGAAGCCAGATGTTACTGTCTCGACGAAAAAGATACCAAACCACATGGCTAACACAGACAAGTATTATGGTCTACAATAAGTTATAAGTGTTAATAAGAAGCCTGAGCTAATAGGCCAATCTGTTCATAATTAATGTAGACCTCTGTGTGTTTCCTTGAGACTGAACGACTGTGGGACCGGGTGGGACAGAAAACTCCATCAACAGTAATGCATTTTCTAACCTATTGCTATTTATAATTTCAAACTTATCAACTGTTTTCAGTCATTTGAATAAACAAATAGTAGTATCTGAGTAATCAAAATAGTCATATTCAGGTTGCAAACTAAAATTTCTCTTTTGATAATATGGAGGAACACATAAAATACATGGTAAAGGTTATTTTTCTCCAACTTCTTAAGCCCACAACTAGAGTCTATAGCTTGATTTCCTTATGTCATCCTTGGTGCTCCCTCTTCACCATGCATCTTGGGAAATCTGAAGGCTCTTAAGCGTTTTTAACCTGGTGGTCTAAGGCATTTCTTGATGTTCTGTTTCACTTTCCCCAGGGATCCCAGAATCTTTATTAAGTAGTGGCTATTTTATTTTATTTAAACAACATTTTTCATTTATTTTACATACCAACCAGTTTTCCCTCCCTCATCTTTCCGTGGTCCCTCCCTTTTCCATCTACCCCTCTCCTCCTGTAGTAATTAGAGGAGTGGACTGCTTTTCATCCCCGGCTCCCGGCTAGCTTTACCCGAAATAATTACATGGAAATTGTATTCATTTAAACACTGCCTGGCCCATTAGTTCCAGCCTCTTATTGGCTAATTCTCTCATCCTGATTAACCCATTTCTAATAATCTGTGTAGCACCATGAAGTGGTGGCTTACTGGGAAGATTCTAACCTACATCCATTTTGGGCCGGAGCTTCATGGCATCTGCCTGACATTGCTTTCTTTCTCCCAGCATTCTGTTCGGTCTATTCCACTTATCTAAATTCTGCCCTATCAAAAAGCCAAGGCAGTTTCTTTATTAACCAATGAAAGTAACACATAGACAGATGACCCTCCTACACCATCCCTCCATCTCCATTCAGAAAGTGTTAGACTTCCCATGGGCTTGTGCAAAACATGGTGCATCAAGTTGAGACAGAACAAGGTAATCCAGCACAGGGAACAGGTTACCAAAAGCCAGCTAAGAGTCAGGGAGAGGTCCTGCTCTCACTATTAGAAGCCTTACTAAGAGACCAAGCTACAGGATTGTCACACACATGCAGAGGGCCTATGTCGGTCCCATTCAGGTTCCCTGACTGTTGGTCCAGTGTCCATGAGCCCCGTAGAGCTCAGGTCAGCTGTCTCTGTGGTTTTCCCCATCATGATCTCCCTGTCTTGTACCATCCCTCCTTCCTTTTTTATGTAAGACTCTAGGAGCTTAGCACAGTGCTTGTCTATGGATCTCTACCTCTGCTTCCATCAGCTACTGGATAAACTATCTCTGATGGCAATTTTAGGGAAGTCACCAATCTGCTTAGAGTAGATGGCCAGTTCAGGCACCATCTCCACCATTGCTTGGAGTCTTAGTTGGGGAAGTTACTGACACTTATTTCCTAATTACCTTATCTTCAAGATTCTCAAGGAAAAGTTGGTGTATCTTTTTTCATCTTTTTCTATGTTTTCTCTATATGTTGCAAGCTCTTTAATTTTTACTTTATGCTATGTTGATACAGTATAGTACTACCTCTTTTAGATTAATACTACATCTGAAAGTATAAATTCATTTTGCTGACAGGCTCACCACTTAAGTTTCAGTTCAGCCGATCAAACCCCAGCAACAGGAAACCCAGGGAGTTGAAGGCTTCAAAAATTTGTATTCATTTCAGATTTTTATTTTACCCAGACTTCCTCCATGTTACACTTCCAAAACATGTCACTCCCAAACATGCACTGCATGTTAGGACTTGAACTGTGCTGCATCCCATCACAATAAACTCAGCTGTTTGGGGTGGCATGGACTATTGAAACGAAGAATCCAGTAAGTACTCACATCCATTTCTGCAGCTTGTTGGCATCTATGAGACAGGCGGTAACTTGAGTGCTATAGACATCTAGTTCATGTTTACCAGGCTTTATACCAGGTTTTCATTTGTTTGTTGTTGTTGTTGTCATTGTTGTTGTTATTGTGTGTGTGTACCAGTTTTGAATACAAACAGACACACATTATCCTTGCATGTTAGAACAATTTCCACAGGAGGAAAACTGTGTTTTTGAAATTGTATGTGTTATTATGAATATCCTGAGAGTTCAGTCATTGTGATGTTTTGTATCTTGAGAGAACTGTACACTGGAAAAATTCTATCTTTAGAACATACCATTTTGAAGAATACTAACAATCCACTCCCTCATGAATTACTTTGATATGGAGTGTGTTTTAATGCATTCCAAATTCAAAATCAGCTATTCCAAACAGCACAAGGTCTTTATCTTTTTGTACCATCTTTTTTCTGACCTCAATCATAACCTTCCAGAAATCCTTAGTATTTGCTCTATGGCAATCTCTAGAACATTTGGAACCAAACAACATAATCCAGCACAAATAATGAAGGATATCACCATTCTTCACCTCTTTCTGAATAGCCAAGTTAACTTCAAGTCTCTTATGATGGGCTCAACTCAAACAAATAGCGCACCACAAGCTTTACTTTACTTTGGGGAACTTTAATTTTTATCCATACACAAAGCAAAAAGCTCCATGAATTCTAAAGCAGACTGTGCCCAAGTTCCTGGTGACTGAGAATATCTTTGACATTGTTTGCATAAAAGAATGGAGAGTTGTTTCCCAATGCTTTAGCTGATGCCTACTTGTTTCACAAACAAACCACATGAATACTGACAGGATTTGGACTAATTGGGCTCACACTCACAGACTAAAATCATGTCCTGCGCTGCAATCAATGCATTCTGTTGTTGTGGGGGTATTTGTACACTGTGTGAAGATATATCCCTGTGCTTGGTTTAATAAAAAGCTGAATGGCCAATAGCTAGGTAGGAGGTATAGGTGGGTTTTCTGGGGGGAGAAAGGAAGAAGAGGAATCTAGGCACAAGGGACACCGGGAGACATGGAGAGGAAACAGGAGGTTCAAGAAAGAGGGGTAACGCCATGTGATAGAACGTAGATGAACAGAAAAGGGTTAATTTCAGTTATAAGAGCTAGTTAGGAACAAGCTGCAGGCCAAGCTTTCATAATTAATTAATAAGTCCCTGTGCCTTATTTGAGGGCTGACAGTCCTGAGAAGGACGTACTTCTTGCTAATTCTGTCATATATTTCATTTTTCTCTGTATCTGAAGTACCTCCCATACAGGTCTAAATTCGTTGTACTTCAGCAACAAAAAATCAACTCCTTCTTCCCTTTCAGTTGGCATAGATGCCCAGTTGTTAGTTCCCTTATTGTATTTCAAATGGCATTTTTAGGGTTCTTGTCTAACTCTGATGGTCTGGGCTTCTTTTTTTTGTTTTGTTTTGTTTTGTTTTTTTTTTGTTTTTTTTTTTTTTTTTGAGACAGGGTTTCTCTGCAGCTTTTTTTTTTTTTAGAGCCTGTCCTGGAACTAGCTCTTGTAGACCAGGCTGGCCTCGAACTCACAGAGATCCGCCTGCCTCTGCCTCCCGAGTGCTGGGATTAAAGGCGTGTGCCACTACCGCCCGGCTTGGTCTGGGCTTCTTTGAAGAGAGCTTCTCCTCACTACTTCTTTTCCTTTTTGGCCTATGTATTACTGACCATGATACATATGTGGGCTATTTTTCTGTATCATAACTTTTTTTGAAAGGCAAATGTTTTCAATAATGTAATTTGCAACTTTGGAAGTAATATATTGTGACAACCTCCAAAAGGCTTGGTGGGTTTTGCTATCTATTGTTTGCTCAGTGACTTTTCTGACCAAAAACTTTAAGTCTTTAGTCTTTGTAGTATATGACCAATGAAAAACATGATCCTTCAACTTATTGGCCAAGTAGTTTTTAGAGAGCAATTTCTTTAAATGTCTAAAATCAATAACAGTCCTAGCCTTTGTCAAGGGGACTGTGTGTAGAGCTTGGGACATGCATTGGCCCTCGAGGCAACTGCTACTTCTGTGTTTGATATCTTTCCCTACTTATACAGAGGAGGCTCATGATCAGCTAGGATTGAGAAGTTAGACCCCTCTCTAGGTTTTCCTGGGTAAATGAGTTATCTATAAAGATTAGGCCTTCTGCCAGGCAATGGTGGCACACGCCTTTAATCCCAGGACTAGGGAGGCAGAGGCAGGCAGATCTCTGTGAGTTCGAGGCCAGCCTGGTCCACAAGAGCTAGTTCCAGGACAGGCTCCAAAGCTACAGAGAAACCCTGTCTCCAAAAACAAACACAAAAACAAAACAAAGGAAAAGAAAAAAAGAATAGGCCTTCCTAGTGAGAAATCCCTTCACACATTTAGAGATTCATAAAAGGTAAACTTCTTTAATAATATTCCATGTCCAGCCAGCTTTGGCTAATGCTCAAAGAGGAGCTGGCCTCAAATATATTTTGCTAACTTATGTACACCTTTGGTATATGCATTCCACAAACACCATCAATACTTAATTCCCTTTTGGGTCCTGGCCCCAGGTTAGAATTTGAACAATTTAAACAGAGACAGCTCCCAGCAAATCTGGCCACTAGGGCAGATGGGAATCTTACGCAGAAAAGATACTGCATTTGCCAGAATTATTTTAACTACGCCAGTGCTCTGCTTTTTCAAGCAATTGTTGCCCAGGGTCATCTTGCCCACCTGGCGGAAGAGAACTGGGTTCTTTATGCTTCCTGATGATCTTAGCTCTGGACATGGGTTTAATGACTGGTTGTATAAGCCAGGGCTGTTTCCTTTCTCATAGGAATGGGGCCTAAAGGTTATCAATTCCGGTGAACTGTCATTTACCTCTCAGCATCCTGAAGGTTCCCTTATCTCTAACAGGCCTAGTTAGTATGCTGCTTATCTTTGGAGATGTGCTGAAGCCAGAGCTCCTTCAGCTAAGTTTCACTTGTGTGGCTCCATCTCGCCTAAGCAAATTTATTAGTAAATTCTTTTTCACATCAATTCTATTGCTTTGAGTTTCTTCTACATCAGGTACACAGCTCAGAGCAGGAACACAGCCCTTATCCATGCAAATGACCTTCCATATTCCAAGGATTTTGTTGATACTAAAAAAAAATAAACCTTTGAACATCTCATTCTCTGGCTTTTCATTTGAAGATTTTTGACAGCTTGTTTTTGTCCCAAGTGTTCTCACAGCCCCAGGCTGCTGCTGTGTTAAGCAATCGCAGCTGATTGTTTTCGACAATGCTTCTGGGGAAAAGGCTTTTCACACTGAATAAACTCTGAGTCCAGTCAAATAAAGATGGGCCTTGGGGAAGTAATTTTCCAGGGAACTTCCAGGCATGGTAATCATGGCAGTTAACTGAATATGGAACTTTGCAGAAACTGAAAACGCATGCCTATCCCACTGGCTGTTAGGGTACTGATTTCCAAAGAGATGCGGAGATGCTTAGTTCTTAAGCCTCGCATGGGGCGGAGGGAAGGGCAAGTGAGAGAAAGGCCAAGCTAAAAGCGCAGCGCCACTCACAGTTCTCAACCAAATCCAGCAAGCTTGTGAATACACACTTTTGGGGAGTACTACAAATCTTCGGTTAAATTCTAAAATTTCAAACATGTGTCCTTTGACCTCTTTTGACAGAATTCTCACTGCTCTTATGGGAGGAAGAATTTCCAGAAGTCCCAACTATTTTCACTGAGAGTACATGTCAGTTTTCAACTAAGTGGCAAAACCACAAAAGGTATTGCAGGCAGCACCCTCTGAACTTTGCAGGCAGCCTGAACTGAGCTAGGACTCCGGACAATTACACCGATTAAATATTTGTTTACAGGAAAACTTTAATTTACATGATATCGCTTGATACTTGAAATTCTGTAATATGAATGTTGGTCTACAATTAAAATGTGTCATAACTGAAACGATTATTTTTGTAAATAGATTCACATAAAAATGAAGGCAGTAGGGTAGAAATATGCATAGTATATACGGCACCTTTTGCTATTCAATTCTTTTGAGTGAAATTTAAGATTGCAATTATTCCCTAGTACTTTTGCATATTGATAGCTCATGCTGTGATATCAGCATGAATAATTAAAATACTGACAATGTGATGTCTTAAAAATGACTTTTAGAATTTGAAATAAAACAGAGATGTAAAAAACATGGATAGCTGTTTAAATAACGATAACGTTTAGTGCTTAGCCCTAAAGATGTTTGGGATAAAAGTTGAGGGGGGATTCAGGCGTAGAGTTACAAGCCTGTAACCTCAGCATTCAGGAGTAGGAGGTAGGAAGACTGTGATGTCAATGCCAGCTTGTGCTACCCAAGTCCTTGTCTCCAAAACCAACAAAAATATTGGGGGGAGTGAGAAGGACAAAGTACAATCTCCACATGATCGCAGTATATTATTGTGTAAATATGAACTGCATCAGCTTTTCTAAAGTACCAGATAAAATCATAAATAATGCAAAATTACTGTGTCTTAATTATGGTTAATAACACAGCTATTTTAATTTATTCATATACATTAAATAACAATACATTTGAGTGTTAAGAATAGCCATTAAAACCAGAGGGTGGTGCATGCCTTTAATGCCAATACTTGGGAGGCAGAGGCAGGCACATCTCTGTTAGTTCGAGTTTCAGGACTGCCAGAGCTGTTACACAGAGAAGCCCTACGACCATCAGCACTACCACCCTACTCGCCCAGACAAAGAAGGAAAAGAAAAAGAAAATAATACTACACTTCCTTATTTTATTTACTTTCCAGCTTCTCTCATCACGTTCCCTTCCTTATCTACTGCCTTCTATACCTTCTTCCCTATCCTAATTCTTAGCTAGTGATCATTCTATTTTTTTTAAAAAGGAAACATTCAGAAGACAACTACTT
This sequence comes from Arvicola amphibius, assembly GCF_903992535.2. Lineage (NCBI taxonomy): Eukaryota > Metazoa > Chordata > Mammalia > Rodentia > Cricetidae > Arvicola > Arvicola amphibius. The sequence goes on along the minus strand of NC_052065.1, from coordinate 91,001,841 downwards.
GGCAAAAGAATGTTTGTAATCATTCTGTGATGGCTGCCCAGGGCAAGAAAAGAACAGCTCAATAATCCTCACCCTCCCCATCACCACTATATTCCAGTCATGACATTACTTCTCCCACATAATTTCTTATCTTCTACATAAGCATCCCTAAACAATCCAATTTTGATTTACATAGGTTCACACTCACATGCTTGTAATTTGCTGTATATACTTGATTGTGACTACCTTCTTTCCCTCCGTAGTTTTGAGACATTTTATCTGTGTTATTGTAGAAGCCTGTGTTTGGTTCGTTTCTATTGCCGTGCAGTATTCTAGCATACGAACGTAGCACAACTTGTCTCTCTGAACTGTGGTGGCCATCCTGAGCATTTCTAATATTTGACAGCTAGAAAGCAGTGCTGTCTTGGATGTGCGGAGGCATGTCTCCTAGCACTGGAATTCTGCCTGACTTCTTAAAGAAATGGTATGTCAACCGTTTCCTGGACCAGCGGCACTATGGGTAGGGTTTGTATTTAGGAGGTAGAATAGAGAATCTTCCCTTTGACACCTGGAGTGATGGGACTGGAGATAAGAGCAAGAGAGGATGAGAGGAGAGACTGCTGAGACCTTTCCTTCCTGATACTCTTCTCACCTCTTCACCAGAACATAGGTACGCCCTGCAAGCCATATCAGCTGCCTATGTTACCGGAAGAGAGGATGAGGCAATGGTGTGCATGTGCTAAGATTTTGTCTCTGGGACAAAGTAGCCAAGGTAATAAACTAACGGAGGACAGATGTTGACTCCTTGCTTCACAGATTGAAATCCATGCGTGTCTCCACTGCTTTGAAGTCTGTGGTAGGCAGAAGCACCGTGACTAGTCGAGGGAGACGAAAGCTGCTTGCTTCATGACAAGCAGAAAGCAGCGAGTGAAGGGAAGGAGCCAGAGACACGAAATGGTCTTCAAATACACGGTCTGAGCGGCCTGCTTTCCCCAGCTAACTCATAGCTGGACTGATGGATTGAACCATAAGTTTCACAACTGTAAAATGAAAACAGCATTATTTATTTAAAGAGGGTTATTGAAGAAGGTTAGATGAGCTGGCCTATTTCGTGTATGTAACTTACTGTAAGCACAAGTCACTAAACTGAGCCTTTCCGAGGGTTTTGAGATCTTTGCCTCCTAAGAACTTGTTTTCGATTACTTGGGAAAGCAGGGTGATCTGGAGAAATGAGTCAGCACTTAAGAAAGAGCACTTGTTTCTCCTGCAGAACACCAAGGTTCAATTCCTAGCACCCGCATGGTGACTCATAACCATTCAGAACTCTAATTCCAGATGATCCAAAGACCTCCCCTGACCCTGCAGGCCCCCAGGCGTGCACCTGCTGCATAAACGTACATTCTGGCAAAACACTCATGCAGGTAACATTTTAAAAATCCAAAACTGCTTAAAAAAAATAAAAGCAGGCAGTACGCACAAAGGCCATTCTGTTTAGTTGTTGGCAGGGCCGGTCTGGTCAACTGTTGTAAAGTGGGTGACTTGTATATACCCTGTAGGAGTCAACTTCATGCTCGATTGGTTGATTTTGGATTCTTTCCTCTAGACAGTTATCAATGACTGCATAACAGAGGAAAACAACAGAAAGTCCATTTGCCTCATCTTGTGGTTCAGAAGCTAGGGCCATATGCTCTCTGTTTCAGAGAGTGCCGTCTCACCAGCTTGTCTGTGTTATCCATCTAAAGTGACACAGTAAAAAAAAAACCTCACATGCATCATCTGAGGGATCAGACAAGTCAAAGTAGCATCACACAGGTCTTGCCTCTTGGTCCCTGTTCTTGGATAGTATGTCCCAGTTTTCCTTCCTGTAGATTCTCTTTCCATAGGGAAACTTCCAAAGTGTTCAAAACCAGAAGCTACTGAGGCCTTTTCAGATCTAGTTAGATCTCATTGCTTATTTATCCCATTTGTCAAAACCAATCCCAGGCCTAGCTTGCACTGAAAATAGCCTCTTGTGCCTGGTGTGGTTATGCACACCTTTCATCCCAGCACTCGGATGGCGGAGGCAGGCGGATCTCTGTAAGCTCGAGGCCAGTCTGGTCTCCAGCCGTGAGTTCCGGCACAGCCAGGGTTACATAGAGCGACCCTGTCTCCATAAAATAACAAAGGGGAAATAAACAGAAGGAAAGAGGGAAAATAGCCCCTTCTACTTGAGGATGGGAACATCCTGGTCATATTGAATGAACCTGCAGGATACTGTGGATTGTGGTCATCTTTTAGAAGCAATCTAGCATACATAGCTTGTGAGCCATTGGACCCAGAACCCAGTTGACTCTGTTAGAAATGGGCTTGCCTGTGTCTCCATTTGCTAGTCCCCGGTGATTAGAAAAAAGCAACGTTTTGCATTTGTTTGAGGAAAGGGTGTTTGAGAGAGATGAAGAAATTAGCCTTTTTCAGAGAGTGCCTTCCCACCCGGCCTTATCATCTGAAGTGAGACAGTAAGAAAATGCAAATGTAAGATTTCTTACATCACTGGATAGTCCTCTTCCTCTTGAGTCTCCTGAAAAATCTAAAGCGAAGCAGATAAAAATCTTGAGTTGGCAGTTCAATAAGGGCTTCAGCTTTTACATAGTGTTTGTGGTTCTCTGAAATACCGTGAGCATAATGAAGTCATCCATGGGCTAACTTAGGGGAAAGGAGAACTGGCTTGTTTAAATCTCTGGTTCCTGAAACATTGTCTTCGGCCCGGGTTTCTTCTGTTTGTGCACTTCTGTGAACAGTCCATCAAAGGGAAATGCGGCTGTTTGTGTCTTTCATGACAAGGTCATTTTCTTTAGCGTTGATTTTTGACTCTGAGTGATCCAGTCTGAGAGAACTCTGGAGGAATTAATAAGTGCTGCAGATATGACCCTTGACCCTTTATTCCCCTGGGCACTGCGGCTCTTCCCCTTTCCTCCACATTCCACAGTGGAGGCCCCAGGGCAAAGCAGTTTTGTTTCTCTGTGCACAGGATCCTCACCAGTCTGTAATTGCTCCTTCTTGTGGCCACAATTCCTGAACTGACAGTTCAGTGTTCCAATCTTGTCTTCTCTTTCACACCCCTGTGGCCTCTGCTATGTCTATTTCTGCCATGAAGATTCATCCCCTCCTAGCCATGCCTGCCCAGCCTTCCGTACTCCACCGGGTACCCCGGAGCCATGTTAACAGTGTGGCGTGGACCTGTGGCCTTCTCTAACCCTGGCCCCAGGAGGACTACAGCTTCTGTTCATCCCTGCATTTAAATCAGCCAGGGTGATCACCCTTTATCAAGATACATGTTCTTGTGTCGAGATACAAGAACACAGATATTCATATTACTATGAACATGTATTGATGAATGTAGTTTAGACATGCAGACATGTATAACAACTCACAAATATTTCCATAGACAAGCATAGAGGTACTTCAGTTGTGACGATCATCAGGCTCAATACAATATATTCATATAAACATATCCACTTATGGACAGATACACATATATATTCTCATAGGCAATACACATGTATATACACAGGGAAAGGCCACGCTCAGACCCAGGGAAGGCAACGGCTGACTGTAAAGAGACTATAGTGGATTACGATGGCACATATGTGGATCATGAAGACATTGACTATCATGACATCAGAGGTCAGATGGTCATTGTAAAGGTCACCTAGTCCATAATACCAACTCCCAGATAATCTCACCGCCATGAACCCTTTCCCATTCAAGGGAATATTCCGCATTTCTGAGAAGGTTGCTTTGTCCCAGGTGCTGTGCTGAGTGTTTTACATGCATCATGTCGGTTCAGTCTCACAGCGACCCAGGAAAAGCAACCACAAACACTAGCTGTCTCTCTCAACGCAACACAGATGGCCTTCTTTCCTTTCGCTTTGGGGAATACTTTCACATGCATCGCTTCCAGTGGATTCTGAGTTTTGCAATAATGTGGGCAAAGGAGGAAAGTTTGGCATTGGCATTGTTAATTCCGCAGCTGAGACTCACAGAGGTTGAGGAACTTTCTTAAGCCTGTAACAGCTAAAAACCTAGAAGCCAGCCCAGATCTTATCCAGCCATTTCCAGGCTCCAGTTTTGGGACTTCTGTGTATTTGTGCCTTTGTTCACATCCCAGGTATTCATGCTCCCTATGACTTTCCAGGGACTGTCCTAGGTACTTTAAAAACAAAAGAAAACAAAACCAAAAAAAGCGGGTGAGACGGAGGCTTGACTTCAAAATAGCTGTCATTTTAGAAGGGAGAAAGATCAGCAGAGAGAAATATCACAGTATCATATGCCAGAGGCTGGGACAGACTTGGAAAAACTGGCTAGAATAACTGGTTCTGCTGAGGAAGTCAGCAGTGAGCATGGGGGGTGGGGGTGGGAATGGGGGTGAGGGTGTGCTGTTAGAAAAGCTGTTTTTCTCCGTAGTGCTTTTATCTGTGGGAAGACTGGCCGGCCTCTGTGAAACTGTAAAGTTTGTCACCTTCACCTACCTTTGTTTTCTGCAAGAATGGTAAGGCGGTAGTGATTGATTGCAGTTCAGTTTCTAAGTCAACACAATATGAGTTCTTCAATTATTTAGGAGTCGGTAGGATTTCTGCTTACCACAGCTAAATTATTATGGTCAAGAAACCACAGCTTTGCGTGTAGCCTTTAAAACTGGCTATGCAGTTACCTAACTATTTTAGAAAATGGGTTACAGGTGAGAAAATTCTAACTCAAAACCAAGTGAAATGTTATCGTTTCTCTGACGGTCATATGGATTGTTTGGATTTGTGCTTTTCATTTCTAGATGTTGTTTAGTTTCTTTAGCCTCTTTCCCTCTCTCTCACCGAATCCCACTCTTACTCTCTCACTCCCTCTCTCCTTCCATTTCTTTCTTCGTCTTATGGAAAATTCCGAGCGTACTCACTCAAGGGTTGCGGAATAGCATAGTTTATAGTCAGTCTGTACTTCTAAAAACTAGCAACATTTTACTAGCCTCCTTTCGTGTTTTTCTTCATATAGTCACACCTTTGGGGAAAGCATTGTTTTCGAACAACTTCAGACTTCAGTCTTAGAGGAAGTGAGAGCGGGAATGCGCGGGATTGAAGGGAAGGGGCATGAAAGGGGTTGGAGGGAGGAAAGCAAAGGGGAAGTGATGTAATTATATTTTAACCTTTTTTTTTCCCCGAGATAGGGTTTCTCTGTGGCTTTGGAGCCTGTCCTGGAACTAGCTCTTGTAGACCAGGCTGGTCTCGAACTCACAGAGATCCGCCTGCCTCTGCCTCCCGAGTGCTGGGATTAAAGGCGTGCGCCACCACCGCCCGGCTATATTTTAACCTTTCAACAAACAAAAAACAACCACAGTCTTGTTATTCAAAAAGTTTCAAAAGAATGTCAAAGCAGAATGAGAAAGGATGTGTCTTTCCAACCATCATAACTCTGTAGCTGTAAAAAGGCGCTCAATTTAAATGAAAAGAAAAATATTTTAATGAGATGTCTTGTGTGGCATTAGGACATCTAGCAGCACGCAGCTCACCCAGACAAGGTTGTTTTGGTAGAGTTCAGCCAGAATAAACAATTATGTATGAGTTTTTGACTGAACACCTTGGATAAGAACAAAGCACAATGCCAGGATACACTGACATTTTCATTTTATATAAAGATATCATTGTTGTGACGCTTGTGGAAGCTCATTATATTTGGACTTTAGATAGCGTATTCATTTTTTTTCTGTCACTGGAACTATAATTCTATTTGTTTCCCTGTCCTCTATTTTCTGGAAGTCAGCCTCCTTAGTTGGGGGACTTAAGATATCTGGACTTAGCCGGGCGGTGGTGGCGCACACCTTTAATCCCAGCACTCGGGAGGCAGAGGCAGGCGGATCTCTGAGTTCGAGGCCAGCCTGGTCTACAAGAGCTAGTTCCAGGACAGGCTCTAGAAACTACAGGGAAACCCTATCTCGAAAAACCAAAAAAAAAAAAAAAAAAAAAAGATATCTGGACTTGTACTGTGTTAACTACAGTGGCACCAGGATTTATCCCTACTCCTTGTACTGGCTTTTTGGGAACATATTCTCTTTGGATGGATACCTTGCTCAGCCTAGATATAGTAGGGAGGGCCTTGGACCTTCCCCAAAGCAATGTGCCTTATCCTCTCTGTGGAGTGGTTGGGGGTTGGGGGGGTAAGTGGAGGGAATGGGAGGAGGGGAGGGAATGGGAACCTGGATTGGTATGTAAAATGAAAAACGACAGTTCTTTTTTAAAAAAATAAAAATAAAATAAAAAAGAAAAACTGTTTAAATCTCTAATTACAGTACAACTGATAGCCAGCACCATCTCCAGCCTTAGATATGGGTAGTACCTTCAGTGAGAAGGCCTTATGATGTATTTTTATTTATGTGTGTTTCTGTGTGTGCATACCACATGTATGCAGGTGCCTGCAGTGGCCAGAAGAAGGTGTGCACATCCCTGGAGCTAGAGTCACATGCAGCTATGAGCCAACTGATGTGAGTGTTAGGAAGTTAAGTCCTCTGGAAGAGCAGAAAGTACTCTCCTCTGGTGAGCCACCCCTTCATCTCCTCACATGTAGTTGTATTCCCAGATGGATAAGCTTTGATGTTACTTTCAGAATAGAAACAACTTAATGTAATTAAAATGGAAGTTGTAAAGTAAATCAGAATGTCATCTAAAGAAGATGAGACATTATAAATGCATACATAACTTATTAGACATTGTTTATTTATATTATGCCACATAATAAAAACAGTATACAAAATTCCATATCCAAGATGAGCTCAATTCTATAAAAAAATAAAGTGCCTGGAAATGATACTGGAAGGTAATGTGCCAAGAGGTTAACAGTGGTTGCTTCTGAAAAGTAGGCTTATGAGTGATTCTTATTTTATTTCTTTTATGCTTTTCTGTCTTTTTCAAATTTTCTACAGTAAGCATGTAATTACTTGCATAATCAGAAAAACATTTTTTTCTAAATAAAAAGACAAGCAAGTCTCATAATCCCAATGCCTAGAAGCAGATCAGCCAATCTGTTTTGAATGTTTCCAAGGCAGTGAACTAGGCAAAAAAAAAAGTAAGAAGGATGATTTCAGAGTCCCCAGGGGAGACTTGTATAGTTAGTTCCTAGGAAACCAGAAGTTTCAGCCACTCAAAACACATGTAAGTGTTTTTGGTGTGAATCAAAACCTTCCATTAGACATAATTCCAACAGCAGCTGTTACACAACCTGTATAAACTATTTTTGGTGTGAACCAAAATTTTAACAACATAGAAACTCTGTTAACTATTTCATGGCCGCATAGGTACAAGCCTCATCTATCACTAGCCAGAACTAGCTGCCTTTATTTAGGGGAAATGCCTGATGTAGCTAGGCTGAGAAGGAGGGCTTGACCAAGAAACAGGACTGCCTTCCAGAATGTCTCGCGAACTGCTTTATGTTACTCCTGATTTTTGAAGGCTTTTTGACATGGCTTTAAAAATCAACAGATTAAAGGAAAGTCGTAAGTAATTCCAAGCCGTTCTCATAAGAATAACAGAACTATATACATAATGACGCCATGTTCTCACTTCCTCTGGTTTCCTCCACCAAGAGGAAGCAATGTTGATCTGATATGTAGCTTTATACCTTTCTCTATGATATGGAACATGTTTAAACACACAGTGGAGAAAGTTCCTCTTCAACTTCTTTTAGTGAATCCTAAAATCAAAAAAGGGTTTGGTAAAAGTTCTCTATTTTTTTATCTTGTAGCTTGATTTTATCCCTTACTATACCATGCTTCCTTTCATGCCTAAAAACAAAAGCTATTATTTTTTATAGGTATTGGGGACTATAAAATATTCAGTTAAAACTGAATTATTACGTTTTCAAAAGATACTTAATTTTTATTTATTCTTGAGAATTTCATACACACATACATGAAATATGATCATATTTACCACCATTTCTCCCTCCAACTGCCCTAATATCTGCCCACCTAAGCACACTCCCCTCTAAACTTCATGAAGATTTTCTTAACAGTCCACTAAGTCTGGTTAGTACTTCCCATGTGTGCTTGAGTGTCTGGAATCACCTGGACCATGGGGGATGTACCAACGGATACAACCTTAATAAAGAATGAAACTCCTTCCCCAGCAACCATCAGCTGACAATGGCTCCTTGGTAGGGATTGGGGTTTAGAGGTCATCTCCCCATCTATGCTGTATTGCTGACGATTTGAGGGTCCAGCCCCCGGAAGTCAGCACCAGGGTATGTAAGAAAATCCATGAATGTGGAGGGGCTGGACTTTTCTATCTGAGGGATATAAGGAAACACAGGCTTTCTGCTGGTGATCTAAGAAAAAGGAAGAAGCCTTGCTAATGCTGAAATTTTGGCTGCTTGATATTGTGCAGGTCATGTGTAGGTAACCACAGCAGCTATGAGTTCATGCGTGCAATAGTCACATCATGACTAGAAGACAGCAGTTCGTAACCCTCCTCCCCAGCCTCTAGCTTACCAAAAATATTTTAAATAATGTTAAAAGAATAAAGGCTACATTCGAAGAAGGTATCTGTAACACATGCAGTAATATCTCTGATGTTAAAAAGCTCTTGCAAATTTAAAAGTGAAAGAAAAACAAGTACTTCTGAACTAAGAAGCATCCTTAGATGCTGTTAGTGACCAGGTCAATGGTTAAGAAATATCTTTGACTTACCACCAATGAAAAAAAAAAAGGGAGATGTGGATAGAGAAGTTAGTCTCTTACACAGACCCAAAGATGGTCTCATATGAATGGCCAGTCAGAGTCCCCCATCACTATCTTTCAAAGCCACCCTGAGTAGTGTGGCTGTCATTCATGTCAGCTTGCATCTGTACTTCCTGATAGTCCATCCATGGACCATGTCCAGTATATTTCCCTCCTTTGTCTGCTGGTCAGAAGTAAATCATACCTATATACCACAAGTGTGTGCTTCGAAGAGATGCTGGTAAAACCATAGTGGATGGCCTGACTCTGGGCCACTGGCTCTAACTGATACTTGTCTCCATTTCTCTTCTCGTGCTGGATCTACCACTTCTTTATGAAAGCTTATTACTAGGCCCAAATAGTATTTGGTGGGAATGACTGACATCAGGTCGTAATAAACAGCTGTAGGCCCAAGCTTATTTGTTTTCCTATCATTTATTTGCTCCAATTATACCAGCCCCCTAACACACACACATTTTTTTTGTCAAAGGTTTATAATTATCCTTTGAAAGTGCCATGCCCTCTTTCTTAAGTCCTTAAGGTCTCCATTGTGATTATCCCCATAGGCTTGGTATAAATTCTATTTAGCCACTTCCTCACCTCTATAGGGTGTATTGGTCATGTGCTCCAGACAGCATGGCAATGTAGTGTAAGGGTGCTGCAGAGCGCTTTCTTGTTTTGACCCCTGCTCAAAGATACAGGGAATTTGTATCATCTAGCCTATGCATCATCCCAGGGTTTTACTGGATCAGGATAGGCCGCTACATGGAAAACCCAGATCTTTTACTTTTTGTCTTTTGCATGGGTTGCAGTTGCTTTGTTCCCTAACCAAGAGCACCTAAAAATTTATTGATGTGGTGGGGCCTTTAATCTTCCCAGACTGTGAAGTGAGTGTACATTGCTTAAGTAATCAATGTGAAAGTGATTTTGTGTTGTGATGCAGTGGATCAATGTGACATTCTGTGGGAAGCCAGTTTTCTTCACACTATTACCCAGCAGGAGCTTAGAGAGTTAACAGAACTATGTAGCGAATGAGAAATGAGAAATATCTATTGTTGTGTGAGGATGCTGCTCAGAGGCGGGGTGCTTGCATGGCACATATGAAAACACTGGAGTCAATCCCCGGCACCGAACAGGAGACATAGTCCACTAAAGTGTATTCGTGTCTAACTTATGTGGATCTGGACTTTCTTATCATCTATTCTAAATAGTAGAGAAGGGAACACCTTGACTCAATTATTAGCCACGTATCGTACACCTAAAGATGTGTTCATCTTCTTCAACAAACATTCCACCTCTAGCACAGAAGTAGAAAGTAGGGCACTAATTTGATGCTATTACAACATCTGTGATTTCCCAAGCTTTCCCCCCCATTCCAGAAATCAGAATGGAGGAATTTAACATAGATATGAGATTAGATTCTTACACATTCAATCTTTAAGAATGATCCTAATTTCGGCATCATCCTGCTGAAAACAATATCATTTGTACGATTCTCCATTTTCAAACTTGTAATAAGTCTAAAGAATCAGGCAATTGATAAGTAAAAAAAAATGTCTTGTAAATGTATATTTTGCTATACTGGCATCATTTGTTCATGTGTTCTTCTATTTATATATCAACCCATCTAATTTTTGTATTTCAAAGTTGCAGACAGATCATTTCCCTTGCAATACCGCTGCATGCATATCTTTCAAGATCAATGTTTGCTTGCACTTCTTTTTGTTTTGTGGACCGTTTCTTTGTTCATGGTTCCCTTTAAGGTAAAAATGTCACAAAATAACATCTAAAAATCTTTGATGTTTTTGACAATGCACACAGCCTTCTTAGTCTCCCATTTAAGTGTGTCTCCCCAAACATACCCATTCACCTGGAACAAGCCTGCCTGGGTGAAGCCATGCACACAACACACGCCTCATCTATACCATTGTATGCCAGTAAGACAAATTGTTTTTTCTTCTGAAATGACACACAACCAGGAGAAAATCTTCTTGATTATCCAATGAAGACTGGCACCCATGGCTAGCTGGTGACTAAGAGCCACCAAGTTTCCCAAAGACAGATTCTGAGCCAACAGGGTACTTTTCTGCCTGGTCTGAAGTCACAGGCACTCCGTTTTCTGTCCCTCGAAGTAGTTAGACTGTCCCTCTGCTTTTCTCCACAGTACTCTGACACCACAGCCATAAATTGTCATGACAGGAAAACAAAAAATTCTTAAGCACACATGTTCTGTTCAAAGCCAATGACCAAGTCCTTGGACCTTACTTGGTCTCCAAATAAGTCCCAAGAGAAGGGAGGGGGGCTCACTTTAAATACACATCCAGCACAAGTAGGAGAATTCTTTCGGACAGACTAATTTTAATTCATCCCCTGCTGTAGTTTCATGTCAGCTCTACAAAAAGGAACCAGTCACGGTGACCCATGCCTGCAATCCTGGCGCGCTAAAAGATGAGACTAGAAGGTTGGCATGCATTCCAAAGCATCAAGAACTCCAGAATAAAAGCTTATATTAGAAAAAACAAACAAACAGAAGGGAAAAGAGAAAACTAGACAATACGGACTCGCTCAGTGAGAGTGCTCGCTTAGCAGCTGCAAAGTTTTGTATGATTTCCAACAACTAAACATGCTGTAAATAAGAGAATATATTTACAGTTTGGGTCAAAATTAAGGAAAAAAATCACATCTCTCTGTATACTTCTTGCCCACACTAATGCTACAATTTATAGAAAAGCTGAAGCAAAGAGCGGAAAACATGCACGTGGAAATCTAGCTGTGAGTTCCCTACCTTGTTAGACAAGCCTCTCCCCTGGCTTAAGGTGCCAGAATTTACAGACTGGCTCACAGTTAGCTCCCAGCCTGGCATTTCTGGTAGGGAATTCTAATTCCATTACAATTGAATATTTTCTTATTGTCACCACACAGGATTGGCAGGTACGGAGAAACTGCCAGCTCCAGCCTCTCCCTGCAAGCCTTTTGCCTTTCTCCAGAGCAGACCAGAGTCTACTTGCCGTGCTGCCTTCCCTACTATTTCACACAGCCAGCCCCTAGGCCAAAGCTCCCAGCCCTGGTGTGCCCTCCTGAACTTCTCACAGAATTTCCTCATGTCTCTTGTGCTTCCTCCCTAGGCTCTTAGCCAGCCCTACTGTGCCCCAGTGACCTCCTTCCCCAGGGAGGGTTCCAGGCTTAATTGTGCCCAAGTGTGGTGACCTTCACAGGCTTTTTCCCCTGTAAAGTAACCGCACTAATTTAGCGCCCTTGATCCATTTAGATCTCTAATTGATCTGTTGTTTAGGGAGTGGATCTTGCTCACCTCTGCCCTTGATCTTTCTCTTCTAGTGATCTGTTTGCTTTCCCTGGGTTTTTGCAAGTTGAGTTAAAATCAAATCTGTAAAACGTGCCGAGCTAGTAGCTGTACTGAAATTGCTTTAACTCTCTGTTCAAAATGGTTGTTTGCATTATATTCTGAATGTTCTGTTTGGGATGCCAGAACTTTTTCCAGTAGCAACAAGCCACTATAGAAATAAGCATTAAGAGCAAATCAAGCCAGATCAGCCACCAGCCTGATTCAAAATCACTGGTCAGGACATAAATCGGAAGTAAAGTGGGAAAGGAGCGCCTTCTGATCAGGAAATGTGGCATTAGAAACCCTCTCCATCAGTGTGCTGCTGTCTTCCATGATTTCTTCTGTGTAGTACGGAAAATGTTCCCAGAAAATGTGAAGAGGAAGAAGCAAATTATAGCCTGGCATGTGGTACACAACTGTAGCTCTAGCACCTGGGAGGTAGAAGCAGGGGGGTCTGGATTTCGGGGTCATCCTTGGTTGTATAGCAAGTTCCAAGGCATCTGGAACTACAGGAGACATTGTCTCAAAGGCCCCCTCTCTCTCCCCTCAAAGCAAGCAAATTAGAGCCACCCGAGCTTGTAGCGTGATTTGGGCAGCTAAAGTCAGCATCAAATCCTAAGCCCGGATCCCTATCAGAATCACCTGAAGTGGTGTGGGGTGGGTCTGAGAATGTGCTGTGTGACACACTCCCCCAGGGGGTGCCGGTGCTGTTGGTCTGGTGCAAACACATGAAGAAACACAGCTTTAGAGGCTGTGCTGAGGAGACATGAAGGTCTCTGGACCCAGGGGAGCTTGTGCAGAGGCAACGAGGAGGTTCTAGCCATTCGCAGGCAGGGCTCAGCAATCTACTCCTGGGTCTCAGTAGTTGCAAAGAATACAGATTAAAACCAAGGCCTGGTGGCAAAAGCCCTGTCCTTTCTGGTGTTGCTGTTGTTGTCCTTGTTTTCTTTTTAAATGCCTGCTGTCACGTCTTGCTCTTCCTTCATGAGAGAGTGGTGGAGGGAACTGAGGCACTAATTATCCCCAGAGTCGGTGACCCATGATGATCCCTGAGTTCCAGAGCAGTGACAATTGAGACCCACCTATGGTAACTCGGTCTGCTGGCCCCACACGTGGTGGCTGAGAATGCACATCCTTGGAATGTCCATGTGATGTTGACTGATGTTTCTTGACAGAGGGAACATGAAGTAATCTATGTTCTTGGGACTGAGGGGCAAGGGACAACAAGAAACAGGCAGGCCAGGGGCAGCTTGAACATGTACTGGGGATTTCGTTGGCATGGGGCAGCCTTTGAAGGGACTTCAGTTTTTCTAGAGTTACGAGTTAGTAAGAACGATTCCAATTTACACAGCATTTCTTCATTACAAACTAGTCTCAAACCATGGTTTGGACGATGTAGTTTGGGGTCAGAGAGAAGAACTAAGAGTTACTGAGTTAACTGTGAAGCTTTACAGGGGCATTCCCCCTATGCTACCTACTTGCTTCTCCCAACAACCACGCAGAGAAGACCAATAATTCCATTTATTTCAATGAATAAATAGCCTTATAGAGTATACATGACTTTTCTAACATTTCACAGCATAGGACACCTGGATTCCAACCGAGTTCTAGCTCCAAAGCCCCTCCTCCATGTTTACAATTGCTTTACTTTATTATTGACGCACTCAACCCTCATCAGCTGCCGGGAACGCTGGTGGTCACAGTACATAGATGATTCCGATTCCAGGAATGGCCTTGCTTGAAGCAAGCCAAAGGTGCCTAAGAGTGTGCACCATCCCCAGGTGATAGCCTTTATCCAGGGACTGTTCAAAGATGGCGTCTAAGTGTCCGGCTCTGTGTCCCAAAATCATGACCTCTTGGAGCACCCAATCAGCCTTCTGAAATGTCACTGAAGCTGCATCTTTGCTCCACTTCCCTCTCTCCATACAGCACTGTTTTCTCACTCCATGAAGGTGTCTATCCTGAGAGTGTCCCGCATCCTTCAGCCAGCATGATCTGGTTGGGTGTGCTTCCTTGGGACGATTATCTGTTTCTAAGATCACAGGCCAAGCTCAGTGGAGGAGTCGGACAGGAACCCGTGCCTTCCTTTACTCAGCTTTCCGAAGGCACCTGGCTGATCTCCCTCCTTGATACCTTTTGGGCTTCAGCATGTTCGTCCAGGAACTTGGGGTATGTGACCTTCGAGAATAGGTCAGGACATGATGGAAGAAACTCACACACACCCTGGAACCCAATGTGACAATGCCAAGTGCTTCTGTGTGTGATTCCTCCAGGGCTAGGCATTCAACCTTGACCAAATAAACAGACAGCATTGAACAGCAAAGATCAGGTAAAAAGTTCAGAGCTTATGACCCAAAGGCCCTAGAGCAGGGGGACACTGGACTTGATTCCTACAGCTCAGCTCCAGGACAGAAACTAGTGGGGATGCTCCATGGTTCTGCCCCATCCCGCAGAAGCACTTTCTGGTTCTGTGTAGCAAACCCCAGGGTTTCACCATAGCCCAGTACTCTGGAATCCATCTTCCTTTGCTAATGTGCCAGCTGCTACAGAAGCCTTATTTGGGGGCTACACAGTGGAACTTCATGTCACGGCCCTTTGATTGCCCTGTGGAGCAGCACTGATAGAATTTGCGTAGATTCATTTACTGTCTTATTTAGAGCTGCCTAGAGGCAGGAAAGCTAGAGGCTAGGCCCTGAACTCTTCCCAGTTCACTTGCCTCTGGGGATCACTTCTGACATAGAAAGCTGGAGACATTTGAGAAATGTGTGGAACCCCGGTTGCCAATCACGATACTAAATGCTTATGAGGCCACAGACCCCAAATCCCACAATAGTAAAATACAGCCACAATGCCCAGAAGCAAGCAGAACAGGAGGATCATAGTACACATCTCAGAAGGCAGTTAGAGAGCCCGTTGAGAGATGATCAAGGCTTGACTATAAAAACAAAGAGAACAAAACTTTACAAATGCTGGGCTCTGCTTACAGAGGAACATATGGCCTGGGTTGCTCTGAAAAAGGGATTGAATATGTCATCAGACATAAGCATTCCTGTTAGGGCATCTCTAAAATAGACATTTTAAAAGAATTATTTATTTTATTTGTGAGTATGGGTAGCTGTGTGAGTTTAATCGTTTCTGCACCTAAGTAATATGTCAGCAGAGATTGATCATTTCGTTGTTTGTGTATTTTGGAAGTTTTAAAGAAAAAGATAGGTTTTAAAAATAGAAATACAAGGAATTATATATTGTTTTTATTGTGTGTCTACAATTAGCTTTTTGTACCTATGGGTTCTGTATCTATACATATATTTGTATATTTTATTATATATTTCATTACGTACATGTATTTATTATACACATATAATTACTTGCACATATACACATATTTATATTACTTAGGATATATATATATATACACACACACACACACACACACACACACACACACACACACACACAAAGTTTCTGTGTGGCTTTGGAGCCAGTCCTATAACTCACTCTGTAGACCAGGCATATTTATATATTTAGTTAGTTTATATTATATATATATGTATGTATATACATATACATATATATGTATATACATACATATATATATATATATAACCAACAACAGATTAAAAATATTTTTGAACTGAATGGGCACAATTTTTTCTTGTCACTTTTTCCAAACAGTACAGCACAACATTGATTTACATAGCATGTACATTTTTACATATTAAAAGCAATCTAGATTTTATTTAAAGTATATGAGAAAATAGGGGTAGGATATATGCAATTGCTATACCATTTTATGCACAGAACTTGAGTGTATACAGAATTGGGTGTATTCGGGGGTTCTGAAACCAGTGCCCCATGGACACTGAGTTGACTGGATACATATGCTGAACATAGATCTATGTGTAAATGCATACATATCTACTTGATTTCCCAATAAAAGGTATCATGTCACACAGTGTTGCATGACTTTACTTGTGGACTCTCTATTTGCACCAGATAGAACAAGAGCAGATAAAAGAAATTATTCCATTCAAATGCAGTTTGATGAATCAATGGGTTTTGGGGAGCTTACTTACAGGGGCATGGGTGAGGGGCTACTTAGAGGAACATGGGTGATTCAGGCAGCTGCTTTTCCAAAAATCATTACCCCAGCATGGACAACTACTCCCAAAAACCTGCATCACCAGATTGCCCTGGACAACTTGCACATTTTTATACTGTGGAAGAATTGCCTCTTCCCCACCAGTCGCTTACTATCTATATAAATACTTACCCAATTTCATGAGACTTACAGTGGAAGTCAATTTCTCAAAAAAATACATAAAAGGCATATAAGTTAGTTTAAAATACTCATTGGGCTTGATGGCATGGGCCTGCAATCCCAGATATTTGGAATATTAAGGAAGGGTGACTGCATGCTCAGCCTATTTGGACTGCAAAGTAATTTCAAAGCCAGCCTGGGCACCCTATCTCAAAATAAAAGGTAAAAAGGAATCGGGAAATAGATAGTTCGATGGTAGTGTGATGGGGCGTGATGCCCCAGGTCCAATCTCAGTCTACATGTACACCAAAATCCCAGTATAGCTAAAACGAAAACGAAAATCACAATGAGAGGACACTTCATTCCAGTCAGAATGACAAAATGACCAAGAAAACAATTACTGGTATGGGTGTGGAAAAAAAAGGAAACCATTGTAAGCGGTTGGTGGGAATGCAAATTAGCATACACATTATGAAAAAGTGTATGGCGCTTCCTTTAAAAATTTAGACACAGTATTACAATGGAGTCTAGAAATCCCAAAGTTGGGGACATTTCCAAAAGAAATGAAGTGGCTACAGAAGAGACATCTGCACTTCCATGTTTACTGCAGCACCAGTCCCACTAGCGGAAATTCATATTCCCCTTCAATGTCCGACAACAGATGAACTGCTAATTGAGAGATGCAGGCACTGGCAGAAGTTGGGCAGCAGGTGTGTAGTTATAAGGAAGAAGTTCTGCTATGTTACCAAACAATAAGGAGTCTAGGGAGAAGAATAAAGTGCTATACATTTCTAAATAGCTGCACTTTAAAAAATATTTTCATCAGCCTGGCGGTGGTGGCGCACGCCTTTAATCCCAGCACTCGGGAGGCAGAGGCAGGCGGATCTCTGTGAGTTCGAGACCAGCCTGGTCTACAAGAGCTAGTTCCAGGATAGGCTTCAAAAAAGCTACAGAGAAACTCTGTCTCGAAAAACCAAAAAAAAAAAAAAAAAATATTTTCATCACAAACAAAAGGGCATGGCGGCCCTCCCCTGTGTCCAGGCTGAGGAAGGAAGATAGAGAGATAAAGGCCTGCCTGAGCTGAGAACAAAGAGTCTGTCTCAAAAAAAGGGTGTGTGTGTGGGGGGGGTGTCTGTCGAATAGCTCAGTTAAGAAAGTGTTTGCTGTGCCAGGATAAGGACCTAAGTTCAATCCTTGGAACGCATGCTCTATAACAAGCAGGGTGGGCAACCTCTTGTAGTCCTACCACGCGAGAGACAGAAAACAGGCAGATCACCGGCTAGTCATCCTACACAGTGAATTCTAGGCCACTGAAAGACCCTGTCTCAAAAAAACACAAGGTAGAGTTGACCTCTGGCTTTCACACACACAAAACACACACACACACACAGACACACACATGCACGCACGCACACACAGGCAACCTCCCCACATGAAAACATATACACATGCACACACGCAAAGGGAGGCTGGAGAGGTGGCTTAGTCGATAAAGCTTAAAGCACTTGCCATACAAAGCCTGGGGACCCAACTTCATATCCCCAGCACCCGCCTGAAAGTGTACCCCAGTGCTGAGGTGGTGGGGGTAGTTGGGGGGGTAGATCCCTGGAACTCACTGGCTAGGCAGTCTAGCTAAATTGGTGAGCCTATTGAAAAAGACATGCAGTGTAGGGCTTCCACCCCCTACACACACACACACACACACACACACACACACACACACACACATACATGTGCACACACACAGAAAAAGAAATGAGGGATGCAGCTTGGTGGGAGGGTACTTGCCTGGTGTGCCCTTAAAAGACCTGGGTTTGATTCTAACATTATATATAAAAAATATAAGTATATGAAGCCAACATGCTAACCATCCTCGTTTGACCAATACAGCATCTGTAAATGTATATTCATCTACAACAGGATTGTCCTTTTAAAGTTGACTATTGGGCTGGGTGAAATGACTCAGCGGTGATTGCCACCAGGCCTGAGAACCTGAGTTCAATCCCTAGACCCACATTACACGGTGGAAGGTGAAAACCTACTCCCGCAAACTGCGTTGATCTCCACACGAGGACACAAACACGGACGCTCAAACACACACAAAATAATTGAGTGTAGTAATAAAAACTTTTTAAAATAAAAATTTCCCATTACTTAGGAGCTAGGGAGATGGCTCAGTGGGTAAAGTGCAAGCATAACACGGTAATGTGAGCTTGTCACCCCAGCCACAGAGACATGGAATTTCAGTGTCTGGCCTTCAAACGCAAGTGGTGTCTGCTCTGTGCAACAACACAAGTAGTATATGCACTGTGCACCCGCAAGCCTGCAAATACACAAAGTTGCATATTAATTTATGCACATTCTATAACTTAACCGAGTCCCTATTTCATAGTAAGTCAATTCAGTTTCTCCTTTTATAAAGTCGCTCTGCATGCTTGAAGGATTGGTAGGCATTTTGCCAATTACATTCTAGAAAGTTCCGGGTGCTTCCATACAATTTCGAAGCCGCTATTGGAATAACTTCCCTTAACTTCAGTCTCCTATCTTCACAGATAGCAAAACTGTAGTCCTTCAAACTTGAAAGACTTGTCTTATCCTGCCTGTTAGTCATGCAGCCTAAGTGGGACTCCAGAAATCCCGTGCACGCTCTCCCTTCTCTTGCCACATTCCCGCCCCTCCCCACGCACCGCCATCCCCCCCCCCCTCCCCTCGCGCTTTTCCCGCTCGGCCGCTTGGCCTATGGCAAACGCCAAGAATTAATTAGGGGCGGGGATGGAGGAGCGTCTGTCAGGAGATCGCCATATTTCTGTACAGCCCGTGGGGCAGCCCCGGCAGTCGGTGGGTCAGGAGAGGTGCTGACAAGGCGGGGCAGACGCTGGGCTCCTCCGGCTTCACCCCCTCCCGCTGGGGACAGGTGGCTGCAGTGCGCCCCGCCTCCGCCAGCTGCGAGTGGGAACCAGGGAGGGCCAGTCCGGAACGGCCACTGCCAGCTGCGAGTCCGGGGACAGCGCGGTCTAGTGTGGGACAGCCGGCCGAAAGGTCCGGCAGCGGCAAACGAGTATCCTGGCGGCCAAAAAAATGCTCCTGTACCGAGGGGCCCCCGCGGGCCCTGGCGCGCTGGGCGGCGGACTGGCCCGGACGGGCAGTGTCCCGCAGGCCTTCGGGATCCGCCTGAGCACGGTAGGTCGGGGGCCCCCCGAGGGGACGGACTCGCACGAGCGTGCGCGGGTCCCCGGGCTGCGAGGGGCGCACGGGGTGGGCCCGGCGGGCCGAGGCCTCACGCGGGACGGGACCTTCTCTCGCCTCCAGATGAGCCCCCGCTACCTCCAGAGCAACTCCAGCAGTCACACGCGACCCTTCAGTGCCATCGCGGAGCTGCTAGGTGAGTGGCGACGGTGGGCCGGGCCGCAGAGTCGCAAGCCGGGGCAGCGTTGCCAGCGTGGTGCGGTGGACGCGAGAGGAATGCACGAGGCGCGTGGGGCGGGTCCGCCCGGGACGGGTTCGGGGGGCCTTGGCCACCGTGTTCTCTCGGGGGCTGGGGTGGGGGGGGGGGCTAGATCCTGCCCGGAAAGCCCAGGAAACGAGGTGTGTATGAAGAGTTTGGTAGGGTTCCTGCGCCGTTGTTCTGTCTGGTTCGTGATGTTCCAGTCACTTTAGGATTCTTAGTAAATAATCAAAAAGCAATGCATAAAAATATCGGGCCCCGAGGCGCCTGGGTTCGACAGCAGCTGGCGGCCGACAGAGGGCCCCAAGTTGGCAAAGGAACGGTGCCGAGGACCGTGTAGACTCCTTAGAAAGATCTGGAACCGACTTCTTTAACTTTAGAGACAAAGTCTAGGAATGATGGGACATCCCTTAAGAGATGATGACACGAGTGCATTTGGCTCCCTGAGACTGCGGAGGGCTGGGTTCGTAGTCCACGAGCGCCCTCACACCGCTGGAATGAATCCGGAGGACTTAAGGACTTAACCTCTGGGTGCACCGGTGCTTGCTTAAGGAGCATTTTCAGTTGCTTCCTCGGAGCTGGCTGCATCAGCTTCTGCAGTGGTGTTGGGCTCAGAACGCAAAGGAGAAAAGCAGTTCTGCACACAATTCAGCAGCACACAGAGCAGGCACATTATAAATATTTCAGAAACCCAAAGAAGGGAGACAGATTTATGAGGCTAGTTAGCACAGAACAAAACTCTTGAAAATGGCTTCAAAGCTATGTGAATGAACCCCGGTGAGTACTTAAGCCATCGCTAGGGCCATGCCATGAGGCTTGTTTTTGTAATGATGTCGGTGAACCAGGGGAAGAGCCAGTAGAGTGATTTGGAAGGTGATGGAGAATTCTGATGATTAGTTTGGCTATAACCCAAAATGCTATATAGTAGGTTGCTGATTGCAGTCTAGAAAGTTCAGGAGGAGAGTGGCATTGATGCAGTTTGAAGTTCCAGGCTGAGGAGACTCTGTCTTTTAGGCTTTAGACTATGTTTACAGAGAGCCTTCGAATAGTGGAATGACATCTATGCGCATGAGGAATAGTGGAATTACATCTATGCGCATGAGGAGACTCTGTCTTTTAGGCTTTAGACTATGTTTACAGAGAGCCTTCCAATAGTGGAATGACATCTATGCGCATGTAGCTTATTGTAAAAAGACAAAAGAGAGGAAACTTAGTGATATTTTCAAATTGTAATCTCGAAATACATGATTCGTCCACCCCCTTTTTTTGGTGATGCAAGGAATTGAACCCAGAACCTCATAAATGCTAAGCAAGAGTTCTGCCACTAAGCTATGACAGTAACTTTATATGATTTTCTTTTCTTTTCTTTTTGAGAGAGTGTCTCACTGTGTAGCCCATCTGACCTGAAACTTGCTGTGTAGCTCAGGCTAGCCTTTAGCACACAGATCTGTCTGTGCCTGCCTTCCAATGCTAGGATTACAGGCATGCTCCACTACACTCACCTCACATCATGATTTAAAAAAAAAATACTAAGTTAAAAACAATAGACCTGACCTAAGATGGCTATCATGAATTCAAATATGCGTATGGTGTGTGTGTGTGTGTGTGTGTGTGTGTGTGTGTGTGTGTGTGTGTGTATATATATATATATATATATATATATATATAAACAAAGACAGATTTCTTTACCAAGTCACAAATATTGATAGGGCAAAGGAACATCAGAATGATCAGAATGTTTACTGGTAATTCAAACCTTTCATTTGTCTTTTCCTTCAACAGTTTTCTTTTCTTCTGAATTAATGTTTTAGGGGATCACTTATTTGATAGACATATATTAAACATCCACTGTATACAAAGTCACCGAGCTAGGTAGAAAATGGATATAATCCAGATCCACGTTATTAGTAGGTGTGACAAAACATGTATCAGCTCCTGGAACAAGCATGTAGTATGTTCCAAGCACTGTCTGAAAAGAAATGTCCACGAGTGCTGTAGGAATACAGACAGAAGAGGAATGACTCACGTTGGTCAGGAGCAGAGGGCTCAGAAAATGTTTGTGGAGGAGGAGGAGACATTTGAGCAGTGGTCTGAAGGGTTGGGGCATGTTGATATGGTGAGTGGGGTGGGGGATGACGTTGCACTCACAAGGAACAAGTGGATGAGCAAAAGCGTGAAGACTGTCTGCTTGGTCCTTGAATTTAATTAGAGCACCGAGTTCACAAACAGTCTAAAAGCACATGCTTTTAAATGATTAAGAAAGAGCTTTCAAAAATATCCTTGTAGTTTATCCTTGGAAATGAGCGGTGTTTTTTTTTTTTTCAAAGATGAGTAAAAAGAGGATTAGAGATAGCATATATTTTTAAGGTCACATGTCTAGTAAGTGGCAAGTTGAGGTCACAAACATAGGTCATTTTCCTTAAATTCCCAGTAGGAAATGAGGTTAGAAAGGTGAGCTGCAACCAGGATGTGGCTGGGAGGCTTGACATTTGACCTGCTAGCCTGACAAGGAGAGTTTGTGCTTAGAGCGCAACTCCGAGAGGAGTTGGAGAAGAGAGGCGTAGATTTTTAAGATTGTTAGGAAGGTATTGCAGTAATACAGATGAGAGGGGATAAACCCTCTAAGTTAAGAAAAATGACTACGAGAGAAGAAAAAGCAAGATGTAACAGAACCTGGGGGTGTATAGAGCAGAAAGAGGGATGGATTAAAAATAGCTCTAAAAAGATTTGTTATTTTTATGTGTATGAATGTTTTACCATGTATGTAAATATACCCGCATAAATGAGGGCGGTTCCCAGGGAGGCCAGAAGAAGGTATCAGATCCCCTGGAATTTGAATTGTAGACAGTTGTGCCATGTGGGTACTGGAAGCCAAGCCAGGATCCCCTGCAAGAGCAGCAATTGATCTTAACCACTGAGCCATCTCTTCAGCTCCAGAAAAGCATCTTTTTAAATATCAAACGCACAGTTTCACACATACTAGGCAAGTATTCTATGGAGCTACAGCTCCAGTCGTACTGGCCATTGGAATTTTTGGGCGTGTGTGTGTGTGTGTGTGTGTGTGTGTGTGTGTGTGTGCCTGTGCGCGCGCACGTGTGTGAAGAATAGCCTTGTGACCAAAAATGACCTACCTTACTTTTATATTTCTACCTGATTGTAAGTTGCCTTGTAGTGCAGTAGCCTGTCCCTGGCAACCTTGCACATCTCCACGTACTGAAGCAGGGACAGATGGAGACTTGTGAAGTACTGTTTCAAAGCAGGCTCCCCTTCCTTATCTCTTTTCTCACTCAATGATTTGTTAGGCTGCTCCTCCCTGCTGCTGCCACCACCAGGTACCACAAGGTTCCCATGAGGGATGAGTCTTCAGTTACAGAACTCTTTTTTTTTAAAGACAAGGAATTCAGCACTGGGGAGGCAGAGGCAAGTGGATCTCTGTGAGTTCGAGGCCAGCCTGGTCCACAAGAGCTAGTTCCAGGACAGGCTCTAAAGCTACAGAGAAACCCTGTCTTGAAAAACCAAATAAGAAGAAAAAAGAAAAAAAAGACTAGAGGGTGAATGTGGAACCGCTTAGGCTGTAAGGATTTTCATGTTCTTGCTAAAGTAACTTGGTAGCCAAAGGCAAGGTGGAGCTAGGGCCCTCTCGCTAAGGGATGGCATATAGACCAAGAGAGAAGAGGTAAGAGTGTATTAGTGTATGGAATTGTGAATCCAGATGACAACTCTCATCTAACTCTAGGTAAAGGAGTTAGGGTTCTCTCATTATATCTGTTCATGGTCTAAATGGGCTCGACTCGGCTAGAAGATCGATTCCCTGAGCTGTGATAGGATACACATTGGCAAGTTCTTACCGTGCTGAACAACAGGAGGTAGGATTGAAACGGCTTGCCTTGCCAGCACCGTATAAGTCCATCCATTGGACTGATCATGTTGTTAAACTATCATTTGTTGAGGCCTCATAAAAGGCCATGCGGAACCAGGAATTAAATGCAAAGCTTTGCTTGCCAGTCCATGCCCACTGATCTCAGTTTCCCTAATGCACTGTCCGACGCTGACCTCTCCTGGGCCCCATATTCTCTGTACTTCATGAAGCCACCACTCATATCTGACTGTTCCAGACATGTAACTCATGAACTGCCTTTGCTCAGATTCTTTGGTACACTCTTAGAAAACAACCAAACAAATAAAAACAACCTAGTAAACTTTGGCCCAAACTTTGAATAGAGAGAAAAAAGAAGTGATTTTGTTGAGGCCCATAAATTGATTCATTTCATGTCCCAGTGTACATGTGTGTAATTGGAGTCAGTGTGCATTGTGTGTTTGAATTGGTAATGTCCATAAAGTATTAGAAAAGGTCCTCGATAGTCATCATTTTCCATGTATAAATGCTATCTAGCTGGCATTGTTGTATTGGTCTCGATGGCTTTGGCTGTCTACCAGCAGGAGTGACTGATAAGAGCCTGCATGCCAAGTAAAATTTCTTGAATGCTGACAGATGTAAAAAATGCTAGGTCTTTCTGATGGTTAAGAAAAAAAAACCTGCCTCTTACAAAGTAAAGAACTGCATTTCTGTTAATGCTTCCTTTGCTTATCAACGTGTGACTTCAGCTCAAATATAGCCCCAGTACTAGTGCCGCGTTTACATGGGGCTTAGGGCCTCCTTGGATCTTACAGATCGACTGTACTAGACCTCATAACCCCTTTCTGGGGCTGTCCAGATTTTTTTCAGATTGCAGCCAGTAACAGTTTTATCAATGACTGACAACACTGTTGTATCACTTGAAATTAATCTGTCTCTCATTTTATTTGGCAGACTTTCCACACATCTAAGTGGTTGTAACTGATACTGATAATTATATTGTAAAATGTGTATTTTGAGTAAGTGTAATACTTTTCTTGATTCTAAGAGATGTTCCCAATGGAGAAATAACATGATTTGTTCAACGATATTGATCAGGATCCCATATGTCTCTCTCAGGCCACCTCTATGGTATCAGTAAAGTCATATAGAATGTCGGCAAGACAAGGAAGGCTATATAGAAAGATCTCTGTTGTTTAAAAAAAAAACTAGTAGAAATAGAAATGATGTAGGTACCTAGCTGTGGAAGTCCGTTTTGTGTCACTCTAACAAAATGCCCAAGCATAAATGCATTGTAAATAAAGAAGTTTATTTGAATCATGATTCTGGCTCCTGGAACGTCCAAATGGCATCATGCCAGCCTTCCTGGAAGGGCCCCCTAGCTGCATCACAAGGCATCACAATGTGCCAGAGAAGTCAAAACAGAGCTCGATAAGTACAGAAGGAGCCAAACACACAGGGTGGCCTTGGATTAAAATAACTCATTTTAGTAGGAAGTAATCCAGGCCTTTCAAATCTGACAGTCTCAGTCCCTTCCAAGGTAGCATCCTCAGTGACCTAATTACATTGTATTAGACCTTGCTTCTTAAAGGTCCTGCCATCTCTTCACCCCACCAAAGGCAGAACTTCTAGCATGTAAGCCTTTAGGGCACAAACCATAGCCAACCAATAGTACTATCCACTATTTGTATAGAATACACTTCTAACAGGGCTAGGGAAGCCTTGTGAGACTAGTAATCCATACCAGTTAATGACTGTGTAAACTGGTGCCCATGGAATTAGATGTGGCCTTTCAGATAGTGGTAGTCTCTGGCATAGAGGACATGAAACATTTAATATGGTTAAGTTTGAAAATAATTCGCTGTTTGTGAAGATATACTTCAGGAGGAACCATGGAAGTTTCTATGAAGTTTTTTACATTAATTCGGATCTCCATTTCGGGCTAGACATCCTCACATTTAACACAGAGAAAAACAGCAGAATCACTGTTTCTCTCAAAACAGGCTTGCTGCCATCGCTAGGATTAAAGTAGCCAATTAAATGTTTTAATTTTAACCTCTGACTCCTTAAGGTCTTTATAACTATAAACAGGGATAGCAAAAATACGTGTGTGTGTGTGTGTGTGTGTGTCTGTGTGTGTGTGTGTGTGAGAGAGAGAGAGAGAGAGAGAGAGAGAGAGCGCGCGAGAGAGAGAGAGAGAGAGAGAGAGAGAGAGAGAGAGAGAGAGAGACTCTCTATTATGTATCTCTGGTATCTCTGGCTGTCCTGGAGTTTGCTATGTGTAGATGGAGCTGCGGGCCACTTCCCAGCTCCCTGCTGCCCACTAGCTTTACCCAAAATAATTACATGGAAACTGTATTCATTTAAACACTGCCTGGCCCATTATAATGTTTCAGCCTCTTATTGGCTAATTCTCATATCTTGCTTTAGCCCATATTTAGTAATCTGTGTAGATCCACGAGGTGGTGTCTTACCAGGAAGGATCTTAGCCTGCGTCCATCATGGAGAGGAGATGCATGGCGACTGCCTGAGGCTTCTGCCTGACTCTGCTTTCTTTTTCCCACAATTCTGTTCTGTCTAGTGTGCCTACCTAATTTTCTGTCCTATTAAAGGGCCAAGGCAGTTTCTTTATTAACCAATGAAAGTAACACATAAACGGATGACCTTCCTCCATCAGCTATGTGGACCAGACTGGCCTTGAATTCAAGAGATCATCCTGCCTCTGTCCCTCTAGTGCCAGGATTAAAGGTATGTACCACCACATCAATACCCATGTTCTTTAATAGAGGAGATGATATCAAAAAGCAGGAGATAATTCCATTTTACAAAGAAACTGTAATGTACATACGAAACATCCATTCTTTTTACCCAAACTGCTGACTCAATTTGTTCACTCTATCACCTTTCACTGTGTTCATGAGCTGTAAAGTGTCTTAGAGGCAAGAGGTAGGAAAGCCAAATCAAAGCAAAATGCTTTGCAAATAGCCCATTTTCCCACACACCCTGACTTTTATAAGGAGAAAATCAGACTGCAGGATCATCCATTCTGTGAAACCTAGAAATCAGCTTCATGGCTCTGTCTGCCATGAAGTCTGCTGTTCTCCGTAACTCAGTAAGCGCACCACTGTTATTGTCTCCATCCTTATCTCCTGGGACATCCATAGGAAAGAATTAAAGACAGATTTATCTGTCTTGGTACTGAACTGGAGGTTTTGATAGATTATTGATTTCTCCTTTTTGCAGATAATGCTGTAGACCCAGATGTGTCTGCCAGGACAGTCTTTATAGATGTTGAAGAGGTCAAGAATAAACCTTGTTTGACGTTTACTGACGATGGATGTGGGATGACACCTCACAAACTCCACCGAATGCTCAGGTAAAAACGTTCTCTATTCAATGTCGTTAACTTGACTTCACAAACTTTATTTACAGCTTGATAACTTGTCTGTAGTATTTTAACTTACCTCAATGTACGCTATGGATAATTATGAAGCATATCTTAGTGTGAGGACTCTGATTGTGAAGCAGACAGTATTTCTACCTGCAAGGAACTTAGAATCTAGCTACCAATTCGGATGATTGAGGCAAGTAACCATAATATAAGACTCTAAGCTTAAAAATAGGAAAGCATGAGATACATGGGACCTCACAGGTCTCTGAAAGTCTCCTAGTTAGAATGCTATTCACATTGAGATGTGAAGGATGGCTCAAATTTAACAAGGTAAGGTAGGGTAGGGAGCAAGGCCTGGGAGTTCAAGAAGAGAAAATGTTATAAATAAAACCCTGATTTTTTTTCATTTATCTGATCCCTTTCTCCAGTTCATAACTCACCTAAACTCCTTCTTAAGGCCCAAGTACTGGAGTTGGGATGACTCATGGGTCAGAACTGTGAAGTGCCTGAGCATAAGGAAACCCCATGCAAAGTGAATTAAAGGCTTCACATCCATAGTCTTGGAAGGCTTTACCGTAGAGCTGTGGAGTTAAGAAGGGGTATTTTCTGACCAGCGAAGCTGAAGATAAATTCCTACTGACATATTGAATTTGTTTACTTATTTTTCAACGTTTGTGGTGGTGAATGTTTGTGCTTTATTGTCTCACCATATCACTTGGTGCAAGATGGGTGTTTCTTCAACCCTTTCCTTCTTTTTTTCCTTTTGAGCAGATGTGGTTGTTAACTCTCCGTGTGCTTCCTGAACTGTAGCATGTAAAGCGTGGGTAACAATGGAGCAGTGCTGACCAGGAGCGAAAGGGCTCAGAATCCTAAAAATGGAAAACAAATTC
The DNA here is from genome assembly GCF_903992535.2 of Arvicola amphibius. Taxonomy (NCBI): domain Eukaryota; kingdom Metazoa; phylum Chordata; class Mammalia; order Rodentia; family Cricetidae; genus Arvicola; species Arvicola amphibius. Next base: position 90,973,942 of record NC_052065.1, on the reverse strand, counting down.
ATTGTCTTGTAGTTTTATTGGAAAGTGTTCTGAATTAGTAGATGTTTGTAGGAAATCCCTTTGTTACTCAAAGAAACAAAAATGAAATTTGGTTAAAGTAAGAGGTTATGTTTTGCTACTCAGCAGTCTGTGTATCTTTTACCTTAGTCTCTCTTCCTTTTAAAAAATGTTTTGTTTTATGTATATGCATATTTTGTGTACATGTAGTGTCCCAGATCCCCTGGAACTGGACCTACAGAAAGCGCTGAGCTGCCATATGGATTCTGGGAATTGAACCCAGGTCCTTTGGAAAAACAACTGGTGTGCTTAACCAGTGAGCCGCCTCTCCAACCCTTTCTCTTAACCAGTGAGCTACCAGTGTTCTTAACCAGTGAGCCGCCTCTTCAGCCCTTATTCTCTTAACCAGTGACCCCCCTCTCCAGCCCTTACTGTCTTAACCAGTGAGTTTAACCAGTGAGCTGCCTCTCCAGCCCTTACTCTCTTAACCAGAGAGCCACCTCTCCAGGGCTTACTCTCTTAGTCTCACTTAGAAGAATGTTTGAGTGCCAGGTATGGTAGTGCATGCCTGTAATCCCAGCATTTGGGAGAAGAAGCTAGGCGTATTGAGAGTTCTAGGCTTATCTGTGCTATGAAGTTTTGCCAGAATAAGACAGAACCAACAAAAACTCGAGGGAAATCCCTAGAAGCGAGACCAAATATGTCCAGTATGTGCTGAATATGGAGGTAGAGACTTCATTAGATTTTCTAATTCACAACATCAGTTTTATTCCTAAAATTAATAGTACATACTAAAAAGAAGACAATTTACATAGGATAGAACTATTAATATTTACGTCTAATTCTGCATTACAACATTTCTCTAACATTGCTGGTTGCCTGTTTTTGTATGTGTTTGTGTATATGTGCATGTTTGTGTATCTGTGTGTACATGCATGTCAGTGTTGTGAAAGCCAGAGGTTGTTGTCAGATGTTGTCCTCAATTACTCCCCACCACTTTTCCCCATTGAACCTGGGGTTATACCTTCATCTAGACTAGCATGCCAGCAATCCCCAGATAGTCCCTCTGTTTCCACCTCCTCAGTAACGGGGTTATAGGCATGCTTTGTTGAGTGTAGGTTTTTATGTGGGTGCTGGAGACCTGAACTCAGGTCCTCTTGCTCACTCATCAAGCAGCTTACTCACCGAGCCCCCTCCCACTGATCACCTTACCTACGGACTTCCTCCCACAACACCTTACCCCAGTTACATGGGCACCAAACAGTAGGTCCAGCAAAAATAGAAACACCTTCCATTTTTTCTGTGCATCTATTTATATGAAAGTTGATATAGTTACAAGAAAGAAGGGAAGAAGAGGATGATTTAAAAATAATTTCAGGGCCCTGAGAGATGGTTTAGTGTTTAAGAACACTGCCTGTTCTTCCAGAGGACTTGGAATCAATTCTCAGCATCCACATAGTGGCTTACACGTGTCTGTAACTCCAGTTCTAGGGAGTCTGACACCCTGTTTTTTTCCTCCATGGGCACTGTATACATGCGATGTGCAGACATGCATGCAGGCAAAATACCTATTTACATAAAGTAAAAATAAATAAAATACATTCAAGAATAATCATTCATTCAGTAAATTCCTACCAAATGAATGAATGAATGAATGAATGAATGAATGAATCAGAAGCAAAGCCTTATTTCAAATGCCAGTGGTAACCTAGACAGATACCATCTTTGCTCTAAAAGTGTCAACAGTATAGTGGAAAGGGGAAGCTGGCTAGTGCTATGGGTAAGTAGGCTTTTTCCCCCAAAGGTAAGTGGTAAGAAAGAGTGCAAATTTTGAGTCCATTTAGCAAAAGGAAATTAATCTAGCCTATGAAGTTAAAAAAAAACTAAAAAACTACACAAATTCCGTGTGTGTGTGTGTGTGTGTGTGTGTGTGTGTGTGTGTGTGTGTTGGGGAGCCTGTGTGTGGAATTTAGAGGACCACTATGAATAGTTGACTCTCTTGTTCCATCATGTGTTTGGGGGATTGAACTCAGGCCTTCAGGCTTGGTGGAAGTACCTTTGCCTACTGAGATATCTTGATGGCTCACAAAATGACATTTGAGGCAAAATATGAAAGATCAGTATCACCCATTCAAAATTTTGGCCTCACCCAAAGAAGCCAAAACAGGCAGAACATTACATAGCCGTAACATTTTTTCCCATCACACCAAATACATTTCCCATTGATTTTCACAGAGCACATTTTTTTTATATTTAAAACTTAATTTTAGGAAACTGTGCTAATGAGTACTTCATGTATTGTGTATACTGGATTTTTCTTGTTATTGTATCTCAAAGTAAATGCACACTAGCTAAAGGATATCATTTATTTAAAGGAGATCATTTAGTCTAATCTATTCTACCCAAGACTTCACTTCCCACAATTGTTTTTCTAGCAATGCGTTGTACACAGCCAGAAAGTACTGCTCTAGCTGGTCTCCATAGCCCTAGCCCACCACAGTTTTTGAAGGAAAAAAATTCTAAACTTTAGAGGTATTTTTGATATATTACTGTGTAAGGTATTTTTTCTGTTTTTCATTTTGTGCTACATTTATTTTATATTTGGAAAAAAATAATAGAAGTCATTGTGCAAAGTACATGAAAGTATTACGCCTATAGCCATTCTGTTTGACCTCTGACATTTATTGGTATCCTGTGCCTGTTTTCGTGACTCATTATGCTACTCTTCCTGTTTTCAGACTGATATAAACTAGGGTGCAAAACTGAAGGAGCAGCTTCTTTCATAAACACAGAACCCCATGAAAAGTAAGATAAAAAAGGAAAGTCTGGGTGGAATAGGTAGTTCCTCTGAATAATTGAGCACTTGCCTGCTATGTAAAGGCACCTCAAGGGGAAGAAGAAAACTAAATCAAAGAAAATCTTTCATTCAGTTTTTTTTAAGTCCTACTCTTCTGTCCTTTTTGGCTTCCTGGATAGTGTGAGAATCAGTATATATCCATTCAGCAGCCTTTCCCAGCAAGGTAGGAAGCATCTTCCAAAGGTCAAGGATTAAAAAGAAGCACAAAGTCAGATTGAAGGCCTTTGCTGCCTCCACTCAGAATCACAGAGCATAGTAGGTCTGTCTGCTCCAAGACAGCAGCCAGAGAGTAATAGCCTGCTTGTCAGTCTTTTTTGTCTTTTTTGTTTTGTTTTGTTTTTGAGACAGGGTTTCTCTGTAGCTTTGGAGCCTGTCCTGGATCTAGCTCTTGTAGACCAGGCTGGTCTCGAACTCACAGAGATCCACCTGCCTCTGCCTCCCGAATGCTGGGATTAAAGGCGTGCGCCACCACTGCCTGGCTTTCTTGTCAGTCTTTCAGTCACTTATAGTACAAGTTAGATCACCACTATACCTAGGAAACAAGCCCGCAAGTGCTTACTTGTGTATTTCCCTGGAGCTTTTGCTAAGGTGTGTTTCATTGGTCAGAAGCTAAATTTTATTTATTTATTTATGTTTGTTTGTTTGAGACAGGGTTTCTTTGTAGCTTTGGAGCCTGTCCTGGAACTAGCTCTTGTAGACCAGGCTGGCCTCGAACTCACAGAGATCCGCCTGCCTCTGCATCCTGAGTGCTGGGATTAAAGGTGTGTGCCACCACCCGGCTAGAAAACCAATTTAAATTCATCTCTCTAGAATCTAGATTCCTGACATCTTAAGGGTATTTGAGAGAAAATTGCTATGTTATTGTATTCCATTGAGAGTGCCAGTCTTCAAGTCCCTTGGTGTATAGACAATAGTATTTGTTACAGGAGAGGATAGAACAAGATTGACTTAGTGAAGATGAGCCATCTAAGCCAAGATAGCTCTTCTGAAATTATTTTAGCCATATAAAACTATATAACCTTATACATTTCTGTTATTAAGTACGGTAAGCACTCTTGTCTTAGGTATTTGCAGTTAAATAGAATGCCTAACGTAGGACCTTAGTTGAAACAGAGCACATGGAAGTGTTAGTAACAGAACCAAGTCTAAAGCTTCCTTGTCTCTTTTTCTTTCTTTTATCCTTTTCCATCCTGGCTTTGACTCAGGCCTGTTACTTACCTTTTCACCCTTATATTGCCATCTGTTGTTCTTACAGTATCTAATACAAGGACCTGTGTACATTGGGGGGGGGGGAGGCGGAATAGGTGACAACCAGTAGAGGAGACTAGAAAATAAGAGACAGACTGATTGCCTGTTGTACCACTTTCCCTTGACTACATAATGGAAAATTTTGTGATATTGGAAAAAAAAATCCAAATGACCATACAAATTCATTTTGTGTGGCAGGCCTGTTTATGAAGAGCCCTGAATTTTAGATGTGTCATTAGATTTGGAGCACAGATAAGGAACAGCACATTACTGTTCTCAAAATAAATCCTAGAATCGGTTTAAAATTAGAGATGAAAATATCAGAATTTTAGCAGTTTATAAGCCTTGCTTCCTGGAATCATTAAGGCCCAAACATAACGTTAACTCAGTGTTCTCTTTTTGGAGGACCACTTCCCTGAAAATTGTTTTCAGCTCACATTATTTATTTGTAGGATGCACAGAGACCTAGGGAACATCAGTACATTGTTACATAACATCCTTTCACAGAAAATTGAAGGCTGGTCCCTTTTATTGGGTAGTAAACACAAAAGCACAGTCTTCTGGAAATGGAAACCAGGTAGCTGAACCCTCCTCCGACTGGAAAGAGTAAGCCAGAACCAGCCTGCTCGGTTGTGCCATATGGAGCAAGTGTCTCTTTCATTGATATTGGAGAAGCAGCTAATACAGGAAATCCTGTTGGTTATCAGTTATCAGGGCAAGAATCATATGGGTTGTATTAACATTTGCGTCTCCAGTGCTTAGCATAGTGCACAAGTCATAGGGCTTCTTTGAATATTAAGCTAATGGCAGTGTACATCATTGTGAAATTGGGTAATCTGGAGATACACAATTCTCAAAATTAGCATTTATTTGTGGTGGTGGAGGATACAAGAGGAATATCATTTTGTAGGTGTTACATGTTTAAATACTTTTGTATTCTGTTATTTGGATGTGTATCTGAGTATCTAACAAAAACATAAGAAAGGGAAGGATTTTGCCTCTCGGAGTAGGCTGATGACAAGGGGCTGCTGAGTTTGCTGAGGTGACTCAGTGAGAGGCCTTTAATAGAACAAGAGAGACTTTATACTGCAGCTGTCTGCAGATATTCCCAGGCAGGACTACCTATTTTTATCCCTTGGCAGTGTTCCAGTGAACTGTCCCAGCCGATGAAACAGGCTTAGAATTAGGAGGGTTATCCTTTGGGTGGGGAGTTGGAATTGTCAAGATAAATGATCTCTTTTAGATTTTTGGAGAATGATGTGACCAGACGAGAAGGCGCTTAGTGTAAGTACTTCACTTAGCAGCACTGGTGTTTGTCTCCAGGTAACAACGCTCTTCATATAGCCCCAACTCAGAGCAGACAGGCCGATATATCTAAACAAGAAAGGTAGCTGCACAGGGCCTTCCCTGGCTCCTGCTGTTATGTTAGCCAGTGGGAGCATTTCATTTACAAAGTCTGACTCTGGCATATAGAACTATTTAATATTTAAGTACACACAAACCACACTGGAAAATTGGTATCATAGCTCAATCGTAATTTTCTATGTTTTGCCTGGAAGTACCAAAGGGAGTGAAGACAGAACTTGTTGCTGTCCCGCATGTGTAAGCTAACCATTCTCTCTGCGAACTATTCTAGGATGCCTTTTACCTTGCTCATTTCTTTTTTCTTCTGTAATTTCAGCTTTGGCTTTACAGATAAAGTAATAAAGAAGAGCCAGTGTCCCATCGGGGTCTTTGGTAATGGTTTCAAGTCGGGTTCCATGCGCCTAGGAAAAGATGCTCTTGTCTTCACCAAGAATGGGTGTACCCTCACTGTTGGACTTCTGTCACAGACCTACCTGGAGTGTATCCAGGCCCAGGCAGTTATTGTACCAATTGTCCCATTCAGCCAGCAAAACAATATCCTTCCTAGAAATGGAGAGTAATTGATTAAATATTAGTTTGACTATTTTGGCGGAACCTCTTCTACAGGTCAAATCCAGCTGTTACTTGATATTTCCTATTTCAAATATTTTTATATTTAAAGAGCTATTCAGACATCTGAAACGTAGCTAAAATATTTTTTAAAATACTGGACCATTAGCAGAAGTTTAATTGTTTTCTGTGTTCGAATTCTCACTGTTAAGTTTGATTTATACAATTATTTTTTTGCTAGACACTGTTCTGTGGCAAAGTTCTCGAAGCCTTTGCTGCATAAAGGCTAACTGCATTTGTGGTTATGCTTCTTGCAATGTTCTATTTCCCAGTTTCTCCTGCTAGCAGAATGGTTCATTTGTCCATACCTGGATGGACTCTCATTTCTGATGGGAGAAGCATGGCAGGAAGAAGGGAACTCATCTGCTTCCAAATAGTTAAATTTTGGCCTTCAGCCAAAATTTTTTTTCAGACAAAGCACTTTCTTTGTTTACATTGCATCTTTGTATTCTGCAAGTTTGAATAAACAACTGTTCTCAACTCTCCACTTCCTTTTTCTCATAGCAGTAATGCCTGTCCTTTGCATGTAGATTTTGTGTCTACATGTAACCCCAAAGGCACTCTTTATAGTACTTATTAGTTTGTATAACTGCATAATAATGTGTCTCATTATCAAATTCTTGTCTATATACTGTGTTGGATTACTTTTACCCCACCCTCTCTTGGCCCCTCCCACTGATCCTCTTCCTCTTCTCAGCTAGCCCTTCTTTTTCTCATGTCCCTTTTTGTGACCCAGCCAGTTTCATTATGACTCTTACTTCTTGATATCATCCTCATAAGATATTTTCTTTGACTGAATTTTGTTTACAAAAAATGGTTGTTACTGAAGATTCTTTGCCCAGCCTAGAAGCCATCTTGAACTATTCAATTTTCAACAGTGAAAAAGACCTGCTATCTCAGTTCGATGCCATTCCAGGCAAAAAAGGCACCCGTGTTCTCATTTGGAATGTCCGGAGGTATAGTATTCCAGGGGTGTTAGATTCTAATAAGCCAACATTGTATGATAAAGTACATTTTGATAAGTATTTCCTAGATTAGATTAGATACATAGTGAGAGAGTTACCTCTCTGTAACTTCCTTGATTCTGTTGAAATAGTGGTTCTCAGTGATTAAATGGTGCATATATAAGGTGAAAATTCGCATATCCTGAGGTTGTAGCCACTAATGATCATGATAATACAACACGGCATTACTGTGACATCCTCAGAATCCTTTACGCTTGCATTCCATGTTTATTGACATTGTTTTAAGACTGGCAGATGATGGTTATTTTATGCATTGGCCAATTAAAATGAATTAATAAGAAAGATTATAGTGAAATACTTAGTTTTTAAGTGATAGCATAAAAAGAAGAAATTCTGTATTTATGCTTTTGGAATAGACAATCTTTGAAGCAGGTCATTTTTACCATAATGAAGCTGTATTAAGATCATAACTTTAAAGCTAATACAATAATTAAAGAGAAATTCTACGACACATCTTTTAATTTTGGCATGGCAAATAGGATACATTTAAGAGCACATTAAAGCATAAACATACAACCCTAATAGCTTTTAATATAGCATTGAATGATTATGTGTTTAATAGAACAATCTGCAAATATGTTCATTTTTTCCCTTATATGTCAAGCACTTTTCTAACTTCTTACTGTGTAATATATATATATTATATGTTATATATTATATATATTATATATGTGTGTGAAAAGAATACTGGTTTATACCAACAGTGTAATTATAATTAAAATACTCATATGTTCTATTGAGAAAAGGTTAATGATATGATGTGTATAACCAGGGACTGTTCTGCTGTGGTATTTTCCATGATTTGCACATATTAAGCACACTTTTCCTTTGTGCATTGTTCCTCAGTTATAATTAAAATTGTTTGCATGGTTAAATAATGTTGAGAAAAGCTGCCTTAAAGCCTACGGTATTGCTTTGTTGAAAGACTTCAGACACATTCACGTTCTAATATTTAAGAGAGTAATATAGTATTAGTATATCCATTTTTAAAAAAAAATGTTTTTCCAGGCCTTTTTTCTTGGATGGTGAAGGCGAGGGGCAGGGAAGATAGGGGCCTTCCTCAGAGTGTCTGTACTAGAGTGTTCTAGGATAGTAAGAATCACAAATATACTGAAAAATCCAGGATCCGATTTTAACGTAGCGTGGGCTTTATACAGGCTGGATGCTGCAGTGGTCCCTGGTCAGCTTTGAGAGTGGAGATAAGTTTTCAGCCTAGCAACTCTGAGCTTGAATTTGAATGTGAAGGAGGTTAACGTTAGAGCCTGAGGTGCCTCTATAAGCTAAGAGTTGTTTCTCAATTTTTTTTTTTGTTCACGCAACTTTTATTTCCTTTTTTCTTATTTAAGAATATCTCCAGGAACTACTGTTCCACAGAATGGATTTCAAAAACTATTGTTTTAATAGAGCGATTGTCTCTGTAACCCGTCTTTAAAAAAAAACAAATTTAGGAAGTTTTTTTTTTTCAGGAACAAAGGTGATTCTTTATGTTTTTCCCCCTGATATTGAATGGAGAGCTTGCCCATGTCTTGGAGGGAAGTAGCCTTTCAAGTACTTAGAAAGCTAAGTAGCCAAAAAAGATTGAGAGTAAGAAATGTCCGTATGAAAGGGACACCAGTGTTCTTATATGTGTACTATCGTTCCATATTTCAGAGGCTAGAAAATAGGTGGTCTGTAGTAGCAGTAGTACTAGGTACCCCCCCCCCCTCTGTGTGTGTGTGTGTGTGTGTTGCCTTTTAACCATGTAAGTCCTACTGCTAGGCCAGGCATCATGATGGCCCATGCTTTTAATCACAGCACTTGATAAGAAGAGGTTGATGGATTTCTCAGAGTTTGAGGCCAGCCTGGTCTATAAAAGTAAGTTCTAGGTCAGTCTGAGATACATAGTGAGACCTGTTTTAGGAGGGGAAAAATATAGGACTAGATCTGGGGAAAATGCTGGCATCTTGTTAGTTCATATTATGCTGAACTATTAGTTCATATTCTGAAGCCAGCAGAAATTGACTTGGGTGGATATGATCATTAAGTTGGAAAAAGTGCTATTTAGTGACTTCTTTGGCAGCAGTCAGAAAGCTGGTATTTAAGATCTTGCTTTGAGGGTAGCTGACATCCGTTTTACCCATTAGATCCCAGATATTTAACACTCCTTCTTGTCTTTTCTTATGAACCTGGCATCACCAGCACTGTGAAACAGGGTAGACTGGTTCAGAACAGGAACAACTTAATTACTGTGTGGTCCTCAGATTGCATAGTTCATAGTTCCTTTGGAGTGGCAGTCAGAAAAAGCATCATATACCTGAATATTGACTTATATTTCACTTGTGTTGAGTTCTTAATGCATCCCCCGCCCCCGCGAGCCCGCTGGAACCAGTTCTTAAATTGGTACTTGTCTATTTTACTTAGAAACAAAGATGGAAAGTCTGAGCTGGACTTTGATACAGATCAATATGATATCCTGGTATCAGACTTTGATGCTGAAGAAAAGGAGATTGGTGGTGTTCCCTCAAAGCCGCCAGAAACAGAGTATTCCCTACGGGTGAGTGAGAATAGTCCTTCGGCCGTGAGAAGTACGATTTCCTATAATGTGAAAATACCATATAACAGAATTGAAGCGCAGGTGTGTAGAGATGCTCTGTCAGGATTCCTTTTCACCGTCTATGCTGAAGCAGTTCGTGAATATAGCTACTTTCGTCTCAGAATGGTAGTTAATGCATTGTGAAAATGTACAGAAACTCAGCCAAAGTATTTGCCAAGCCTGGGCCCAGTTGGCTGGTGACGATTTGGGGAGATATCTGTAGAGTTGGCGATGTACATAACAATTTGCCTTTCACAAATCTATAGGCATTTTGTAGTGTTCTATATATGAAGCCTCGGATGAAGATTTTTCTGCGACAAAAGAAGGTGACTACCCAGATGATTGCTAAGAGCCTTGCCAATGTGGAGCACGATGTGTATAAGTCTCCCTCCACCGTATCCTTCCGTCCAGTTGACGTCTTCATTCTGGGGTAAACCTCTCTATTGGTATGCAGCCAAAACTCTGCCTTATTTTGATTCAAAATTGTGTGCTAAAACAGCCAACATTGTGGGCTGAAACCTCACCCTTGAAAGAATTTTTTAAGTGTTGGTGCACTGGCTTGATCAGACACCGATCACAGATTATTAATAAAAGTCATAATGAGTTTGAAGACTGTGGCTTAGTTATATTTTAAAATCTAATATTGATTTACTTATTTATTTATCTTGAGACAGAGCCCCTCACAGTATTCCATACTGGCCTGGAAGTCATTGTGTAGCACAGGCTAGCCTCAAACTTGAGGTGATCCTCCTGCCTCAGCCTCCAGAGTACTAAGATTGCAATCATATGCTGCCACACCCCACTTTGCAATCTTTTTATTAGATATATTCATTTTTAAAACCTCAGTGTATGCCAGTACAGAGTTGAGGAGCCCATCCATAGTTACTCCAATCACATTTGATTAAAAAGTTTTAGTTGGAGGTGTTCAGCTTACAGCTTATGTTGTACTAGGTCCAGATTTAAACTTAGATGCGAAATGGTGAGTAGAAATTAAAGGTATTTCTAGGAGGAGATGAATCACTCTCAGGCCAAGCATGGATTTCCTGGGAACTTTTCATAATGACAGCCATCCAGAAGAGCGCTTGCTCCTTTTCCCCATCTCATTGTGCTGCAGGTGGATGTCACAGACTAGGGACACTCAAGATGAGCTGTGCTAATTAACCATCTTCATTGGTGTTTGCAGGGGGAAAATAGTCTTCAGAAGGCCGAGAACTCAAGTATTTATGAAAACTTGCTTTTTTATTTTCTAGAAACCGGAAATACAGCTCTTGGCCCTATAGATATGTTCTCTGCATTTTTCAAATCAAGTCATTATTTTCCTTGGTCTTTTTTCTTACTGCCACAATTAGAAATTGTTCATTTAAAATAAACTGTGTAGTTAGTACTCACAGTGGATTTTTTTTTCCTTTTTGGAAATATATCCCTTCTCTACTAGGAAGTTTTCTTTTAAAGCCCTAAATAAGTCCAACTTAGAGTCAGGGTTAGCAAGTGAGACCATCGTTTATAACTTCACCTTGTGTAGGTTAGGACTGTAGCGCGGTGCATTTAGCAGTCCCTCCAACTGCATGTTTTCCTGCTTCTGTTTTACGATATGTCCCTTTCCTCAGCGTGGATTCTTCCTGTTGGGGGTTTCTATCAGGCCAACTTCAGTGCTTGTTTTTTAGATTTATCTCAGCCCCCCCCCCCATGAATTCAGTTACCTTCTCACACTACAATTCTAGCTAAACAGCGTCACTGTTGGCGTGACGGAAATGAAACCCCAAGTACTGGAACTATTTTCCCGAAGTGACTGCAGAACAAGGTATTTGGTACTGATTTATTTCTTCCTCGATCGTGAGAAAAGCCGCATGGCTCTTCTCTGTTCCGTGCATTTCCCCTACAGTGTACCCTCGGCCCATTCCTCATGACTTTAAATGTGTACAGCAAAAAATAATTTGACAGTCACTATCTTTATAATGTCAGTTTTGTGGTGTGAGAATTTTGATTGATTTGGGAAAGTAGAAAACTTTATTTCTTTTGCTTTGTTTTGGAATAAGATCCTATTTAAAGTTTGTCTTGAATTCCTAGAGCCCAGAAACTTGATATGTTCTGAGTCAGATATTAGAGTACTAGGTTTACCAGTTGTATCATATTTCCCATCATACCTAACCCGTTTATCATATGGTATTGATGTATATAGCTTGTCATTTACAGAGACTGTGTAAGGTATTATTTTTTTATTTCTGTGACATATAGTAAGAGAAACTAAGGAAAGAAAGATTTATTTTAGCTCATGCTTTTAGAGATTCAGTCCATTGTGCAAGAAAGAGATGGTGTAGCTAGCTCACAAAAGTAGTCGAAAAAAATAGAACAAGCAGTAGTGGCATGCGCCTTTAATTCCAGCACTTGGGAAGCAGAGGTGGGTGGATCTCTCTGAGTTCGACACCAGCCTGGTCTACAGAGTAAGTTCCAAAATAGCCAGGCTGTTCCCGTCTCAAAAAATAAAAACGTAGAACAAGCGATTGCTTGTGTTTTTAAATACCTTCTTGAAGGTTTACATTGATTCACATGTAATGACATTTGGTGGAGATTTTGTTTTTATAATACTTTTCTTTTCTCCTGAAACCTCTAGTGTTCGTCTCCTTAATGATTTTCTTCTCAGAATAAGCAGGTGAAAATCACGTTTGGATTCTCTTGCAAATACCATAACCAGTTTGGAGTAATGATGTATCATAACAACCGCCTTATTAAGGCCTTTGAGAAGGCGGGCTGCCAGTTAAAGGTGAGTGGTTACTGCCGCTTTGTCATAGAGGCCTGCAGAGAATGGGAAGAGAATCGCAGGGAAGACAGATTCATTAATGGTTTTCAGCCCCATATCATGTCAGTTATTAAATTCTGATACTGAAACTCTGCATTAATAGACAAGGTGTCGTATGTGGGGGAAAAAAAACCCTCTTATTTCTCAGGTGTTGACGGGCCACCTAGGTATCTATTCCTAAGGAGTAGAATTCAGTCACACCATGTGTATCAGCTTATTAACGTGTCAAATAGCTCTAATTATTATCTTGTGGAGACAATAAAGGTATATTGGAAGGTTCATAACATTTAGTGGTTGGAAGTCAAGATTTGTGCCCTATCTATAAAGCATATCCCTGGGTAAATCAAGTAATTCCTTTGAAGTTCGATTTCTATGCTAGAAAAAGTGGGAAAAGTTTTATTTATTTTCCTTTAAGTTTAGAAGGTTAAAAGGGATTGAGTGTGATAAATAATACGAAATATTTCCTAAGCCAAATGACACAGATGCTACCATTATCTTTGGTGCTTTAATGATCATTTAGAGTAGTGATTTCTGCAAGCAGCTGTTTCATTCCTGGTCTGAAGATTAGGCGGCTGATGCACAGTGGATGTCACACTGCTTTGTGTGACATGGTAGGATAGTTGTATAAGCCCCAGGAGAGCTGAGTGTGAGGCCTTGGTTTTTCCTGTTACATCATCTTTAAACAACTTCTGGTTATATGTCAGTAAAGAGTAAAGCACGCTTTAAAACGCCCAAATCTTTTGCGCTTCGCCTCTGACTCTGGGGGTTCCATGGTGGCTTATCTATGTGTGGAAACGCCCTGTGTTATAAGATTCAGTGTGCTGATTACATCGCACCTCTAGTTTTTGGATAAGGTTTCATTTCGGTTCTGCAGAGTGTTGGTATATGATCTTGCTTTTTAGTAGTGTAAGTTCTATATTCCAGTGAACCTCTTGGCAGTCTTAGAATATAAAACACATGACAAAAGGAGTTGCGTGGATGAAGTATAGATAGTTACTAGAGCTGAGGAATTCTAGGGATCTGTGAATCATTGTTTGAACAGTCTGAGAAACAGAAAGGGGGTGGATCCGGATGGGCGGGGAGGTGGAGGAGAACTGAAGGACTGGGAAGAGTAGAGGGAGGGGAAACCATAACTGGCATATACTACATGAAAAAAAGTCTATTTCCAACGGATGGAAAAAAAAGAAAAAAAAATCTCAGCTGTTACAATGGTCAGGATCCAGTCTTTTAAAACATATTCTAAGTGTTCCTCTACATCTTCATGGCATTTCCTTACCCATGAATACTGTGTAACCTTTTCCATTATTTTTTGGAATCAAAAGGAAATGCCTCTAGGCTGTCAATAGTAATGTGTTGAAATTAACATTTTCTTCTAAGCCAACTTGTGGAGAAGGTGTGGGAGTAATTGGAGTCATTGAGTGCAATTTCCTAAAACCTGCCTACAACAAACAAGACTTTGAGTACACCAAGGAGTACCGGTGAGTCACCCTCAACCTCAGATGTTTCTGATAAAATGCTCAGGTACCATTCTGCTCTCTGCACTTTCTAAAGCACAGCTAAAAGCCAGCCGGAGACGTTAACTCACAATGGCTTCTTCAAGTATATTTTCTGAGATTAGAGATGATGAGTTTGCTCTTTTTCATTTTACCTTTAGAAATTACCAAATATAGAAGTATTTTGACAAACTATTTCTGGTAAAGTGAAGGACCTTGTCTTTCATTAGAGAACATTTTGGGGCAAGAAATTGAAATTTGCCCCATCAGTTTTCTAGAAGCCAGCGAACACGTGAAAAGACGTGTTAGAACAAGGAAGACAGGTGTGCTCTCATGGAAGCATCTAGGGAAGACAGCATAGCTCAGGATCATAAAGGAACTTGACATTGACATTAAACCAATAGGGATATTTTGGGAATTAAAGAAAGGAATTGTTGGAGCACTGGACTGAGATCCCAAGGTCCAAATGAGGAGCAGAAGGAGAGAGGAAATGAACAAGGAAGTCAGGGCTGCGAGGGGTGCGCCCACCCACTGAGACGGTGGGGCCAATCTAATGGGGGCTCACCAAGGCCAGCTGGACTGGGACTGATGGAACATGTGATCAAACCAGACCCTCTGAACGTGGCTTACATGGAGGGCTGACTGAGAAGCCAAGGACAATGACACTGGGTTTTGATTCTACTGCATGTACTGGCTTTGTGGGAACCTAGTCTGTTTGGATGCTCACCTTCCTAGACCTGGATGGAGTGGGTTGGACCTTGGACTTCCCACAGGGCAGGGAACCCTGACTGCTCTTTGGACTGGAGAGGGAGGGGAATGTGGAATGGGGGGAGGGGGAGGGAAGTGGGAGGAGGTGAAAATTTGTAATAATAATAATAATAACAATAATAAGGAAAAAAGAAAGAAAGGAATTATTGAAATCGGGCTGAAAATAGGTTTGGGGTTTAAGATACAGCTCAGTAATAGAATGCTAGCTTAACACACATGAGACCCTAGACCTCTTATGTATTAGGTAAAGGACATGGGACAAAAAATTAGAATCCTTGATTGTTATGAACACATGTGGTATATGAAAATGGAAACTTAAATACACATAAATAACTAATGTGTATATGCAAGCTGAGGAGAATCTTTGTTTGTTTATTGTTTTTCAAGATATTATTTCTCTGTGCGCCCCTGGTTATCCTGGAACTCACTCTGTAGACCAGGCTAGCCTCAAACTCACAGAGATCCACCTGCATGCGCCACCACTGCCTGGCTGAGGAGAAATTTTAAATATGACTAAAGAAAATCAAGGAAAGCTTCACAAAGCAAGTTAGATTTGAGCTTAAACTTAAAGAAAAGGCTGGTGTTTCCTCAGTGAACTAATGAGAAGGGTACTCTAGAGCAGTGGCTCTCACCCTTCCTGATGCTGTGACCCTCATGCTGTGTTAACCCCAACCAGAACATTATTTCACCTCTACTTCATAACTGTAATTTTGCTGCTGTTATGAATCATAAGGTGAATAGTTTTGGAGATAGTTTGTCAAAGGGGTCGCGACCCCAGGTTGAGAACCACTGTTGTGAGCAAAGTAGAGTATAGGTAATGGCACAGAAAGGCCAGGGATGTTCTTGGGATGTGAAGAAAGAGAAGATGGGAGAACACTGGGTATCATTCAATTTAAAATCCCAGCAGTATTTTTTCTAAGAGTGGGAGGAAAATCATTTCTCAGAAATGTTTTCTGTGCTCCAAGCTACAACAAAATTAATTAAATGTTCCTTCATTTATTTGAGACTGTAAGAATTTGAGATGCAGGATTTGACAAAGAGATAGCAATTTGAATGGCAATTCCAAATTAATTTCAGCACAATTGGGTTTTAGTCGCTCAGGCTTATCAGTGGTTATGGCAACGGTGTGCTCTGGAGCCAA
This sequence comes from Arvicola amphibius, assembly GCF_903992535.2. NCBI lineage: Eukaryota > Metazoa > Chordata > Mammalia > Rodentia > Cricetidae > Arvicola > Arvicola amphibius. Next base: position 90,958,070 of record NC_052065.1, on the reverse strand, counting down.
ATAAATTAATCATTTAAATGTGAGTCTGACCCGTAGTGAAGACCTTCAACCAAGACTTGTCTCCTAAATGTGAAAGTTTAGAAATAACATTGGTTTAATGGAACCAGATATTCTTTCTTTTGAGTGAAAGTGATGAATTTTTGATAATTACCTAAATAATATCTGTGAAGTTCAAATGTTAGACATTAAAATGTTTTAACAGCTTTCCATATTATTGTTGCCAACATACCAACCATAAAAGTCTATTTTTTTCTTTTGCATACATTAGACATTTGATTTTGGATGCCTAATTTTTGTCTGATGAATTTGAGGTGATTACAGAGAGTTCACATGAAGGCATTCTATAACATGTAGGATTTCTGCTTATGTAGTTTAATCGTTACTGCACATTTATTTTCCTAAAAACAGAATGACAGCACTAACATACATAGAGTTTGTGCATAATAAATTTGCCAGTTCAGGCATCATTGCTATCTCTTTTTAAAATATTTATTTTTCTTTTATTTGTATATTTCCTGTGTTTGGATAAGTGTATCATATGTGTGCCCAGTGATGGTGCATGGCAGAAGAGAACAAATCCCCTGGAACTGACATTGCAGACAGTTGTAAGCTGCTGTATGGGAGCTGAGAATAGAACCTGGGTCATTCTCCAAGAGCAGCAACTACACTTAACCACTAACTTCTCTATCTAGCCCAATTTTTTTCAAAGACAAGATCTCATATAGTTCATATGTCTCATATAGTTCATGCTTGCCTCAAACTCACTATGTAGCTGTAGGTAGCTTTGAATTCTTGTGCTTCTGGCCTACAGGTCACAAGAGTTATGATGAAAAGACTGAATCATCATGCCCTATGCCTTTATGCTGGGAACTAAACCCACATACGTAACTGGAAGTTTCTCTCCCGCCCGCTAGTTCCCAAATAATCACTCTGAGGTTTAATATTAATTACAAACTGGTTGGCCTATTGGCTCAGGCTTATTATTAACTAGCTCTTACAACTTAAATTAACCCATTTCTACTATTCTATATTTACCACAAGGCTTGTAGCTTTTTACCTTTAGCTTTCTTCTTGGGCAGCTGCTGGCATTGCCCTCCACTCCACCTTCTTTCTCCTCTGTCTTTGCTGGGATTTTGTGCCTAGCTGTATTCTACCTTGCCATAGGCCAAAGCAGCTTTATTCTTCAGCCAATAAAGGCAACACATTTACAGCATACAGAAGGCCGTCCCACATCATATATATGTAAGCATAAGTCTATCGCTGAGTTATATCTCCAGCCCTATTGATCTTTATGTAAACTTCATACAAAGTAAGAAAGATTTTAGATAAAAACATAGGAATTTGAAAACAAAAACGGGGGCATAGACTGCTAATCCCAACACTCAGGGGCTACGGCAATGGGATTGTAAATTCAAGGCCAACCTGGGCTACAGGATGAGTTCTTGGGTAGCCTCATCTACATAGCAAGAACCTCCATTTCCTTTGTCCCTGTCAAAAATCTGAATTTGAGAGAAGGATTAGAAAATATTGCTGTCACAAATTCCTGTGACTATTACAGATTCAAAAATAGAAATGATAAAGGAAATATAAGTTATCATACTACTAAAATATCTACAGAGAAATAATCTTAATACATCACTATGAACCATCTGGATATTAGATTTTAGCTATAAATATCATGGTTGAAGCTTAAAACATTTTTAGAGTCAACTTCACCTTAAAAAATGCAACCAAAGCATATTAACTGAGCAAGCCATTAACACATAACACAGTGACTAAGTTTTGTAGAATCTTCGAAAGAATTTCAAAACAGTTGCTTAAGGGCTTTGCATTCTGTTTGTAATAATAGATCATCACACATTAAAAAACTAAATAGCAGTAAAATGGCTGATAGACCTCTTTGGTGCTATGCAGGGAAAATGCTCTGATGAGACAGATAAGGAAAGATTTAGGTAGATGATGTGACTTAAGATAGCCTTAAGTGGATCTCTGAGTTCAAGACCAGCCTGGTCTATGGAGCAAATTTCAGGACAGTCAAGGTTACACGGAGAAACCCTGTCTGAAAAAAAGCAAACAAACTGAAGAGATATTCCCTAAAAGGTACAAGATTAGAGATGTAGAGAGATGCTTCTGTGGCTAAGAGCTCTGGCTGCTCTTCCAGGTGACCCAGATTCGATTCCCAGCACCCACATGATGGCTCACAACTTCCTGTAATTGTAGCTCCTGGGGATCCAGCAGCTACTTCTGGCCTCCATGGGCACAAGGGACAGATGTGGTGTACAGACATGTGTGCAGAGAAAACACCCACATGTATAAATAAATAATAAACAATTAAAAAAGGATACCAGATGCAGAAAAGGAAGGGAATTTTTGTATAGAGTTATGGCATGGGCTACTGCATTGACAAGAACTCTGAAGGGGATGTGGGGATGAGGTGATGCTGTAGAGTGAAGAAAATCAAACAAAATTGATAATGTAGGGCCATGTCCTAAAGCAGAGACGATCAAGTATTTTCTGAGAAGGCCAGAGAGAAATATTTGGGCTTTTGTAGGCCACACACAGTCTCTTACCCAACTTTTGAATTCTGTCATAGTATGAAAGTATACATTGACAGTAAGTAAAGGAGCGAGCATTGTTCCAGCACAGTTTTGTTCACAATAAAGGCAGTGAGTCCAGGCTATAGTTAGCACACCCTTTTCTTAGAACCCTATATCTGAACTATGTGGCAAGTTATAGCTAATGGATTCAGAGGAATCAGACAATAATTTACATTTTAGGAAAGAACAGTATACTCAACTTCTGTCTACAAGCAGCAGAAAACAACTTCTATTGTTGCAAAAATTTACCATAAATTTAGTGGCTTAATATAACACTAATTTACTGTGTTAGAGTTCTGTAGGTTAGAAGGCTTGACTCAGATCTCACTAGGCTAAAATCAGGGTGTTGGCAGGCCGTCTTCCTTTCTGGAGACTCTAGGGGAGAATCCGATTCCTTTTCTTTTCCAACTTTAGAGACTGCCAGCATTCCTTGGCCCAAGGCCCTCTTTTCCAACTTCAAAGTCAGCAGTGATGAGTTGCATCCTCCTCGCATTGCATCATTCCGGTTACCCTGCTTCCATGATCACATTGCCTCCTCGAATTCTGACTCCTCTGCCTCACTCTTCCACAGTTGAAGGCCTGTAGTTTCATTGTATCATTTAGAAGCTTTTCCTACTTTAAGGACAGTCAGTGAGTAGCAGTAACTCTCTTACTGTGTATAACTTAAGATAGTCACAGATTTTACTGTGTATAACCTAAGTTATTCACAGATTTTAGGGATGGGACCTAGACATCTTTGAAAGACTATTATTTTATTTATCAATTTATCAGTCTGCTCTCTGGTGCTTCAAGATTTATTTCTCACATTCAAAAAGTGATTGCCCTATTCCATCCCAACATCATCAAAATTTTCAGAGTCTAAAGTCTTAACTAAATGTCATCAGCTAAAAAGTACGTTAGAAGTCTTGACTCAGATCTCACTGGGCTAAAATCAAGGTGTTGGCAGGCTGTCTTCCTTTCTGGAGGCTATAGTGAATTCATTTTCCATAATCACATCGCCTCCTCTGAGTTTCTTTCTCCCTCTCCCTTTGTCCCTCTGTCCCTCTGTCCCTCTCCCTCTCTCTCTCCCTCTCTCCCTCTCTCCCTCTCTCTCTCCCTCCCTCTCCCTCCCTCCCTCCCCCTCTCTCTCTCACACACACACTTTAATGCTAAAATATAATAGCAGGAGATGCACAGGACACCACTTATATAAAAGTTCTGTGTCGAGTGGGGTTTAAATAGAGAAGAAAAAAAGATTTACAGGCACCAAGCAATTTCATAAATCCAGATAGGATTAAATAGCAAACACAAGATATAATTTTGTGGGACTTATAACACTGCCCCCATCACTAAAATTCTGCCTTCAGGGCTGTGGTTCAACTCTCAAAATATTCTATTCATGAAGACTAGTATATTTTTACAGCAGAGCAGTTTTGTCAATTTTATCCTCATTAGAGTCTTTTTAGTTATTAATTTTATTTTTGTGATGATAATATAATTGTATCATTTTCCCTTTCCTCTCTCCAAACCCATATACTCCTCTTTGCTCCTTCAAATTCATGACTTCTTTTTTTCAGCATTGATACATACACATATGTATGCATGTATACATATATAATCTTAATTACAGCCTGCTCCATCTGTATAACATTACTTATAGGTATATAGTTTTAGAAATTTTGTAGGATTCTTTCATTATATATTCTCCCCCGTTTATTCATGTCAATTGGAGCTGAAAGTGTTTGTGCTCCTGCCATCTCAAAAATCTTGTAGGTCTTCCATGGACGTGATGAATATCCATTCCATTTAACAAGAGGCTCTTGACTGATCTTCCCTAGACAATCTCATTTCTCTTCTTGGCCTCAGCTGAGATGGTTGTGAAGGTCTGGGAGTCACATGCTTCATATTCCCAAAGAGCCTTGTATGTGACTGGATATTTGACCTTTTGATCTGACTGTGACAGTAGCTAATGATTGTCCAACCCTACTCTTCATTCACAGAGCTCACAGCCCTAACAATGAATCTGTACATTTTAATATCTTTTGTGATTTTTGACTGCCTGAGAACATTCCAGATTGTCAAATTCCGATTCCTTTCCCATTATCAGTTCTTTTCTTGTATCTTTGCTTTCCTGCCTTTTCCATGACCAGCCAGAGGACACAACTTGAGCGGTTTTTCTGGAAATCTCCTCAGCCAGATGTACAAATTCATCAGGTACAAGCTCTGTGCTCCGTAGGTGTACAGGATGTGTTTCTGCTAAGCTTTCTGTGACTGTGTAGCTAGGATCATATTTCCGATTTTCCAGTAACGTGTGGGCTCATTTTCCCTGAGCCTTGATTAGAGTGTCTTTACCATCTGTCTTTCTAACTCTGTTTACAGTGATTTAGACATTCTTTAAGGCAATCTCTAGCTTCTTCTCTACCATGCTTCTCTACTTCCTCCTGAGCCCTCATCAGTTTAGTTAACATCCATCCAGATATCGATTGCCAGTCTGCTTGATGTGATTTAGGATCTGGCGTGTTTCTCAAACCTTTGCCAAATTTCTTTATTTTCCTTTTATTCTGTTTTTAGAGAGGGTCTTGTGTAGCCTCAAGATCACTGTATAGCCAAAGACAACCTTGAACTCCTAATCCCCCGAAATGCCCCAGGCTGCTAAATTTCAGTTCCAAAGCAACTTCTTCATCTTTATTTGTTTTTTTTTTCTAGTAGTATTCTGTTTCTAGGCACCACAATCTGCCGTATTTTTTCCTATTGAATTTTTAAAAATATGTATGTATATGTGCACACAAATGTGAGCATATGCAGGCTCGGGACCTGACGATTGATAGCATGCTTTACCCACTGAACCAGATCGAGGGACCTGTATTCTTTTTGTCATGTCATATTGCATCATATTTGTGAATTTGGGTTGACGCCATTTGGATTTAAAGTGATCATTGGTAAGGGAAGACTTCTGTCATTTGGCAATGCATTTCATAGCCTCTCTCATTTCCCACATTGCTGTGTTTGATGTTTAAGTGATGTTTTATAGTGGATTGCTTAAATTCTTTTCTTGTTTCCTTTTATATACACAATCTAGCAATTTTCCATGTAGTTATCATAGAGGCTACATATAAGATGTCTCTGTCTCTTTCTTTTGGCTTTAGACTTCTACAGTGCCTACAATGGACCACTGGTGGTGCCTCACATGTCCTTCAGGCTTTGTTTCCATCTCGTCAATTTTCTTTCTTATTGGTCCTCAATTTTAGTAACTTCTTAAAGTTCCCAGATTTGTCTTTCTGTTCCACTTTTGAATCTATCAAGTGAATGGTCTGTTCTACATTTTATTTCAGTTCTTTTAAAACAGTTTTCTGTCTCCTTATTGCTATTACCATTTTTTCAAAACCTCTTTGAACTTGACTTGGTGTTTTTTATTATTTTGGGGGGGGGGGGTTGGTATCTTTAACCCAGAAATTTTTCAGAGACTGTTTATTTGGATTTCATTTTTCTTTGATCATACCATATTTCCTAGTTTCTTTGTATGCTCTGTGATTTTTATAACAATAATTCTGGAAATGAGGTTTTCACCCTTTCCTAGGATTTGCTGTGTTGTTTTTGTTTATTTGATGTCAGTGGTGTGGTTTGCTGTAAGCTATCTCTGTACCAGGGACTTGGTAGAATGTAAACTTAAAATTGTCTCACTTGTTTTCTGAACCTGTATTTCCCCTGGAAATTCAAAGTGATGTTCTAATTTTCTATATATGCATATATGTGTGGATGTGTGTATGTATGCATGCATATGCTGTGTATATATGTATGTGTGTATGCTTTTTTAATATCTTCATTTTTAACATCTGGCTCCCCAAACAAGAAAAAATATGAAGAGGTAAAAATGAAGTTTCATCACTTTGAAAGTCCTGGACATCATTTCAGTTAGAGGAGAAACTTGTAATCATGGAGAATATAACAGAAAAGGCCACTTGCCCGTTGTGTGATCTAAAATAGTGGAGTAGCACTGAGAGCACGGGCCACTATCCTTGAAGGATAGGAACCCTTTTTCCTATCATGATTCTTATAAGTGACTTGGGGAACGCCTGAAGGATTCTCTGTCATGGCACTAGAAATGGAGAATGCTAAGAACAGAAATGGACCAAAATTAACCACAGTTACCACCTAAGTGTTCCAAAATACTGATTGTTAAATACTAACTGTATTTGTTTCGGGTTCTTATAGCAGCTGTGCAGTAAAATGCCAAGGAAACATTTTCCCTATTAGTCTTAGTTCTCTGTGATCAGGCAGATTGTGCCAGTGCAGATGCTATCTCGGCAAGGAGACCGATTCCACATGCCTCTTACTTACCTTCCCAGGATCCCATCACATTTTCTCTATCAAGTAGACCTTGAAGAGGAAAGAGAACATGCAGTATGACTTGAGGGAGGCTGCTAACAGAGCGATGGAAGCATCGGTAGTAGGAGAGGGGGATGAATTAATCTAGGAACGTGCCTGTGGTGATTTTAGTCTTGTGTATATAGTGAGAATCGAACTTAAATGGGTAAGGTGGCAGTAAGGAAGAGGTGCATGGAAGAAGAGATCTGCAAACATGCCAAGTAATGATCCCAAACATGCCAGGTAATGAAATTTCTCAAGGGTATAGTGTTTCAGGTATGTGTACATTTGCATTAAGTTATAATCCTGGGAAATAGAACTTAATAGCAATTATTCATTAGATAAGAAAGCAAACTCAGATTCAGTTTCTAACAGCAGCGTTGTAGAAAAACGTTGAAGAAACATTTTCCATGTTACTACTGTGCTGCTGTGGTTAGTATCTGCAAATGAGCTATAAAGACAGATCAAGCTAATGTTTGATTGATTTTTAATAGATAAGTTTTTGTGTATGAGCCTCTAATTTTTCTATTTGATCCTGAGTTATGTCCCTATAATTATGTGAAAATTTAATAATTCATCAGTATTTATCTCTGTCCTCATTCTGTCATAGTCTCTAATGACAACAGCATACTCATTCCATGATTCTATAAGACTTGAAAAAATTATTCAAGTGCTGGACCTTAACATACTCCTTGCATTTTCTTTCAGGTTGACAATAAGTGCTCTTGCCCAGAAGCTCAATGCTTATTGGAAGGAAAAAACATCTCAGGAGAATTTTGAGAACTTACCTACATTCAGGCCAGTACCATCAGTAATAAAATATAGAATGTGAAAGCATTAAGGGTAATGTCCTTCCATCAAATGGAAAAAACAAGGATAACGTAGTGTTTTTCACATCAGGAAGGTTGATTAACAGCAATAGGGAAAGCACAGGTACTAATTACATCATTTTGCCTCTTCATTCTGTTTTAAGACGTATGTGGTTTGGATAATAGATGTAAAGGGTTTAATGCTGTCAGTTTAGGAGAGACTAATACAGTGGGGGATTATGGCCATTTAAATTAGACACTCCTCGGTGGAAAGTCTAGATCGTTGAGTGCACTTCAGTGAGTCACTTCACCTCTCTGTACTGAGTTAGACTCCATGATTTTAGAACAGTGCATGGCATAGGGTAGGTGTTCAGACATGCTAACAAACTTGCTTCCTCTTTATTCTTGCTGCATTTTATTGTGACTGAACAGGTATTTCAGAGCAGAAATAGAGAACGAAACACATTAAAGGAAAAGCAGAGTTTATTCCTTGTAGATACGGCGAAACAGATCAGCACAGAAGACAGACTGCATAATAACATACACACAGTTATAACATCACTAAGCTAGATATCAAAGTGGTAGAGATTACACTGCCCCTCTCATATGAGGGGAGGCGTCTATGTTTTAAAACAGAAATTACTAGATCAATGTATGGTGCAAAATTCTGTTTCAAATGCAATCTGAATGCTGTATGTATGTTTCTACATTATTCTAAAGATCTCAGCTGATTTCAATCCGCTATTTTTGCCAAAAATTTAAATTAAGATTAAATGATATTTGTTCTTTCAAATTAGCACTGATTCATGTAGTGAGACAGAAGTTCATATGTTGCTGGGGCATGTAAGATCTAGTAGCAGATTTTTTTCCTTTTAAAATAGTTATTTAATTAATTTGCTTTGCATCCAGTTTCCCCCCTCCCTCCTATCCTCTCACCTCTTCTTCACCCCGCAACTCAATCCACTCCTGCTTCTGTTCAGAAAGGTGCAGGCCTCACATGGGTATCAACAAAGCATGGCATATCAAGTTGCCGTAAGACTAAGCATCTCCCCTTGTATTAAATTAAGACTGGGCAAGGCAATCAGTGTGAGGAATAGGTTTCCAAGAGACAGCCAAAGCATTAGAGACAGCCTCTTCTCCCACTGTTAGGAGTCCCAGAAGTAGAACAAGCTACACAATTGTCACATATATGTAGAGGACCTAGATCGATCCCATGCAGGAGTCCCAGAAGAAGAACAAGCTACACAGCTGTCACATATTTGTAGAGGACCTAGATTGATCCCATGCAAGTTCCCTGGTTGTTGGTTCAGACTCTGTGAGTTCCTATGACCCAGGTTAGTTGATTCTATGGGTTTTCTTGTGATGTCCTTGACCCCCTGGCTCCTCCAATCCTTCCTCCCTCTCTTCAGCAGGATTCCCGAGCTCAGTCTAATGTTTGGCTGTGGATCTCTGCATCTCTTTCCATCAGTTACTGGATGAAGGCTCTCTGATGACAATTGGGGTAGTCATCAATAGCAGAAGGCCAGTTTAGGCATCCTCTCCACTGTTGCTAGGAGTCTTAGCTGGGGTCATCCATCCCTGTAGATTTGTGGGAGTTTCCCTTATATCAGGTTTCTACCTGATCTCAAAATGCCCAACTTTCCAGTCATCTCTTTCAATACTATCTCCCCATCCACTCCCAAACCCAGTCCCTCAAGTTTCCATCCCCTTCTGCTTCCAACCCACCCAGGAGATCTCTTCTGTTTCCCCATGAATCCTCCCTTGGGCCCTCCTTTGTTACTTAGACTCTCTGGGTGTGTGGATTGTAGCATGGTTATCCTTTGTTCTACAGCTAATATCCACTTATGAGTTAGTACATACCAGGATGATTTTTTTCTAGTTCCATCCATCCATTTGCCTTCAAATTTCCTGATGTCGTTTTTAACAGCTGAGTAAATACTCCATTGTATAAATGTACCACATTTTTTTAAATCTGTTTTTCAGTTCAGGGGCATTCATGTTGTTTCTAGGTTCTGGCTATTATGAATAAAGCTGCTATGAACCCAATTGAACGAATGTCCTTGTGGTATAATTGAGCATCCTTTGTGTACATTCCCAAGAGTGGTATATATAGCTGGGTCTTGAGTTAGATTGAGAAACCACCATATTGATTTCCAAAGTGGCTGTACAAGTTTACACTCCCACCAGGAATGTTCCCCTTGCTCCATATTCTCTCAAGCGTAAGCTATCATTTGTGGTTTTGATTTTTGCCATTCTGATGGGTGTAAGATGAAATTTCCAGGTAGTTTTGATTTGCATTTCCCTAATGGCTAAGGATATTGAACATTTCTTTAAGTGCTTCTCTAGCAGCAGAATTTTAATAACAGAGATTATTTATTGAAAATTACTTAAGTTCCAGACATTATTCTTAGTTCCTTTCATGTAATAATTTATTCAGTAATCCATAGAACTCTCAGTATACAGGTATTATTACTTTGCAAATAGAAAGCCCAGCACACAAAGAACTTACACCCTTTGCACAGGATTAGCCAAGTAGAATACAGTAGAGCTAAGGTTCAAATTGAACACCCAGGTCCTTGAAGCTACACACTTCTGGAGGGATATAGCAAGGGCAATATATATATAACTCCTTTAACTTTATTTACTGCAGGCAGAAGCTCTACAGTCCTTCTTTCTGCCTGGATTGAAGGATTCACCGTGGTCTGTTTGTAGCTGCTGCCTCTTAGTGTTCTTGTCCTCAAGAGTAATACAGTCATCTTTTTGCAAGACGTTCTTCTGTGCAAATGCATCTAAAACAATGCTAACACAACCTTTCCTCTCCTCCTCCACTTCTGCTGAAACTGCTTTCCAAGGACTCCGGCTTTGTAGCTGTGTGAAAGTAACAGACAGCAGAGGTCAGGCCTGAGCATAGAGCTTCAAGGTTGCAAGTCTGGGGCAACCTAGAGCAACAGGGAGGTCCAAAAGTCTGCGAAAACTTGGCTAAATAGATTTTTTTGAAAAAGAGTATTTGAGTGGCACAAGTACCTTTTATTTTCTTCTTTATATAGTTCTCTATTTTATAGTTTTCCGTAATGGGATAATGTTACTTTAAAACTAGTAAAAAAAAAAAAAAGCAGGACTTAATACAATGAAAAATGACTGAAAGAAGTCATAATAAAAGCATACCGGTTCATTGACCAGTCTGGTAGAAGAGCTGTAATGTGCAGGATACACAAAACTTGCCCTGGGAGTAAAGTGGGCCGGAGGTGCCTCTCTCCTCCCTGCGTGTTTTCATCAGCCTTGGTGCTCTCCGGTACAACTCTGCACATTGTTTATACCTTCTGCTACATCCGTACTACTCTCCTCCACGGGGAAATGAATTCACTTTCATCTACAAGTGATTGGGTTGCACACTTCTGGAACTGACGAGGGTGGATATGCATTTGGAGAGGTCAACCCTGAATGAGTTTATCTTAATCGTTTTGACCAATTGTTGGAGCCATCATTTACAGTTAGGAAATTTAACCAAAGTATATTGCCTTTTGTGATGGATGTTGGGAATAGCAACACAATAATGTGATTATAAACACGTGGTTTGATATGATGCTGGAGTCAAACTCAGAACCTTGTGCAGGCTAGCAAGCTGCACACTGAGCTACATCCCTAAGCCCAGAGGGCAGGTTGTGAAAGGGAAAAGAGAAAGCAAAAGCGTTCAGGGAAGTGGGGGAAAGATTTTGATGGCAGTGAGAGAAATCAGGAGTGTGCTCGGAAGTGGGGGAGAGATTCTGATGCCAATGCTTCCTCTGTGCCTCCTGCAAATACATGTAAAATTCGTTCAGTGACTGGACAAGGAAATGAAACAATTGGGTGAGTTTTACTTCTTTATAGCAATGTATGATACACATACTTTTCTCAAGGTAACAAACCTAACTAGTATTTTCTCAAAAATAAATTCTAGAATAAATATTATTATCCTCTACAAATAATTGTATATCAGTATGTTTTGTATCCACATCTGGTATAGTTATCCAGGTTGCTTGCAATATACACATTTCAGACATCGGGATTATACAATTCCTAGGCATTTTTTCCACATAAAAGTTTTGTTTTCATTTTTAGGACATACCTTTTAAATGTAGGACAAAGCCCCGAGCTAGGATCTATACAATAACATTTCTGTTTTTCCTCCCTCAGGAGGATTCCCGACCAGACATGGGTGCAGTGTGATGAATGTCTTAAATGGAGGAGACTTCCTGGGAAGGTGGATCCATCCACATTACCTGCCAGATGGTTTTGTTACTATAATCCCCATCCAAAGTACAGGTAATTTCTAGGACTCAGTCTTCTTTTGATGACTCCTGATTTGTCTTCCTATTCCACAGAACCACTTTATATCAAATCTATCTTCTTTAGCCTGGCATTCAAGCCCCCTGTGCTGGCTGGCCCCATTTTAACTATGTAGCTAACCTTATTTTTCATTGTACTTGACCAAACCCCTACAAGGCAATATTCCTTTGCCATGGCTACTCTCCCCTCCATGACTCTGATAGTGTCGTTTCTCTTGATTGAAATGATTTTCTGTATCCCATGTTCCATTTCAAATCATAACAGTCTGAGGAGCTGAACTCTTTTGTGGCAGCTTTTCCTCATAATAGCAATTTTTGATGATTTCACTCTGACCTCCCGCAGCATTTGATTCTTGACTTTTGTTCCTATGCCATTTTTTATTTGGGGGTATTTTTGGGGAGTTTATTTATTTATGTTTGATTCTACAGGAGCCTTTGTTCTTTAAGACTAGGTTCCTTACATCCCACACCGAGTCGATAGCTTTCGTATGTCTCCTCTGTAGGATCCATGTAAATAGAATCTGTTGCAGTCAGTGCTGTTTGTTTGCTTCTTTGTGTTCCTAGTGTGCCATATGTTCCTTATAGCAGGCAACGTCTAAACAGTGCCCTACAGAACTCACTAGTTCCGTGTGTTCCTAACAAGTCAGTCTGCTTCCATCCAGCTGTGATCTCTTGCCTACTCTTCTTTTCACGGACCACACGCTGGTAAATAGAAGGTAGTCCAGCAGAGTATGCTTTTTAGAGAAAGTGTCCAAAGGGGAAGAAAGTATATGAGTGAAGGCTAGGTGTGTAATCTGGAAGCGCACCTCCAGGGTCTCCACATATGCCTGTGGACAGGAAATGAGACTGAGTGGTAAGGTTATGAAGTTGACTTGTAGAAGTTTCTTTGTTAATGCTTTCCTCTTTGGACTATACTGTCTTTTATTTTTTCACAGTTAGGCCAGGAGAGATCCTTCTAATCCACTTTATTCCCTTGCAAAATGAATATAATGCAATTGCCAACTGATACTCCTGTTTATCAGGGTTTTTTTTTTTTTTTTGCATTACTTGTGGCCACCGAATAAATTTGTTCATGCCTTTGGTTCTTCCTCCTGAGATTCCCTTCCCAGTGCTATACATATAGCTAGCTTGTGTGGTGTGAATGGGATCCAAACTGGAGAAGGTTACCCAATTAAGCTGCTCTATCATTAAGTTGCCCTTAAGGGAGGTAAAGAGTAAAATCTCAAACAATGTTTTGCTTCCGAAAGATGACTTCCTGTCTGTACCACAGGCGATGCTCTGTTCCAGAAGAACAAGAACACACTGAAGACTTATACCTGAGCAAGGCTAAGCAACAGTTGAGTATACGTGAGGCGGTGCTCTGCTTCCTAGAGCCGAGGGATCACTCTTCCTGTCATAAGACAAGGGCTTGAGGAGGGAGATAGCTTTGCAGGGCTCTGTGCTTGTCCCCCTCACCTGTGTGCTCTGCCCGTTCTTCCTTCTGTCACCTAATCCAGATTGCCTCAACTTGTCATGGTCTGCTTGGTCATTCTCCTCCCTGCTCCGTACACTCACACTCACACACACACACACACACACACGCACACGCACACGCACGCACAGAGACGGAGCGAGAGTTTGAAATCCCTCCAGTAGCATAATTCAGAAATATAGCCCAGTTTCTCTGAACTTCATGAGTGCACTAAATAGCACGTTATTTACAGACAGTCTCAGTACGCAGTCTAGGCTTACCTGTAACTCACTCTGTAGACCAGGCTGGCTTTGAGCTTGTAGTCCCCCTACGTTGGCCTCCAGAATCTAAATAGTACTTTTATCTTCTAGAGACGAAACCATTGAGAAGAAGCAGCAGCCTATGGAAAGTGACAAGCACCAGGTGAGAGACAGGTCCATTCTTCCTCTTCTCACACCGTTTTCTGCCCCCACAGGATTCAGGTTGAAGACCACCGCCCGGCATTGCTGAGGGTTTCTTCTCATTGGCTCTTTGGGTTTTGTGTTGATCTTCTGTCGTTGCTGTTCAGTCACTGAAACAGAAGAATAACGTCATTTATTTTCCAGACTTGGATCCGTACCGATTCTGGGCAATGAGAATGACACCTTTGGTGTCAATTAGCAGTTGTGTGCCATCTTCATGAGCTGCTCCTCTTGAGTGTCTGGTTTTCCTGTCTCCTTTCTTTTGGGATTCAGGGATCATTCCTTCCTCTTTTCTCTTGGGAAGAAGGGTTGGTTCTTTGTGCCTCCCCACCCCCGCCCATCCCTGCTTTCAGGCTGGCTGGCTTTATAAAGACTCTGCTGTTTTGAATTTTCAGGAGCACTGTCTCTCGGACATGGTTGCCCAGCTCCGGACGCTGAAGGGTGCAATAAGGTTGGCCGTCCTTTCAGGGACACTCCTTTCCTGACAGCCACCATAGCACCCATATATCTCTCCCACCTCTCCTTGCCTTTCTGCATGATTTCCCTCTCTACCCTATCTCCCTGAGATCTGCTAGTCGCATGTTAGATTCACTTACTTCCCTAGTCGGGCAGGTCAGACTAGTGAGGAGAGAGGCAGTTTAACACTAATAACGCTTCTTCACGTACCCTAGTCAAACCGAGGCGTGTGAGCAATCACGGTTCATATCCTATGTCTGTACAGAGACCGGGATTTCCAGGACTGCCCTGTCCTCATTCAGTTTGCCTTCCCTTTATTCTTTCACCCTAATTACTCGTATTTTCTTCATATGCTGGCTCTCCTACCAGATCCCAGGTGCATGTCCCTGTTGTGTGCACTGTGAACATGTGGTAGCCTCTGGCATGGGTCTCTCCTAAACCAGCAGATATTTGCTGCAATGCTTTTCCTCTCCACTCACGTTTTCAACACAGAGCTCGGAAGGATGAAAGCCCAGCCTTCACATGGGTCGCAAGAGCGAAATAGACAGCGATTGGGGCCTGGGTTTGTCTTGTGGGTGGGATAGGTCTAGTAACCAATACAGGAGTTGGGAAGAGTCTGTTGGTGTCTAGCTGATAGTGACTGACTGTGTTTGGGGTCAGTGTTCTAGTGTACATTGCTGTGCACTGTTTGTTCTGTTTATTTGGCCAAACATTCTTTCCTAGCATCAGAAGAATTGGCACATCTTTTGGTATTTTGTTCAAACTTGGGATTTTTATGAACCATTTCTTTTTTGTTAGGTCCTCAGTAATCCACCAAAGATTACTACTATACCAGAGATGGCTGAACTAAATGACAAGATGATTGGATATGAGCATATCAATAGCCCGATCCTGCTTCCATCCGGTGGAGAAGAAAACAAATCACCTCTTCAACTGAAGTCGTTGGATCCCAGTGTTTTTCAGTTTTCCAGGTGACTAAAACCATCATTTGCTTTCAAAAACAAGTCTCAGAGTCTGTTTTCCTGTAGAGTAATTTGATGTCACTTATAATACCTATTATATATACTATATATGTAATGTATGTATGTGTGTGTATTGTCAGACCTCACACTCACAAAGAGATCCACCTCCCTCTTCCTTTCAAGTGCTAGTACTAATAGTGTGTACCACCATGCCAGGTAAGTTTTTTTCTTAACACATGAAGTTCACTCATGAAAATATAGTTTGGGATTGATAGAATTGTGTCTTGCATGCACCCCCTAGTTTTCCCTTCTTATAAGTGCTATGTCGAGCCTATATATTTTTGAAATGTTCGCTGTCTTGTGTTTTCTATTGAAGTCTTTGAAAAGTATAAAGTGCTATATAAATAAGGTAATGCTATATAGAAAATCATCGTCCCTATACTTCATTAATATTAAAGTCTACAGAGGATTCATAGGCCTATGATATGTTGGCTCTGTGTAAAATTAACTAGTAGAAATGTGTCCCTAATGATCATACACTGTTTACTAGAAAATAAGTCATCCCCAAAAGTTTGTTCTTGCATGACATGGTGGTACAAGCCTTTAATCCTAGCGTCCAGGAGGCAGAGGCTCCCATGTGTTTGAGCTCAGTCTTGTCTGCATAGTGGATTCCAGGCCAGGCAGGTTACACAGTGAGATCCTGTCTGGAAAAGTTTGTTCTTGGGCTTCACTTCGTTTTCTACTGCCTCATCAATGTTGTTAGTCAGTGTAACAGGAAGGAGGAAAACTATGAATTTTCTTAGGCATCTCTGAAGTACTAAAAGATACAGCAGCCCCCGTATTGCCACTAGCAATGAACACAGTACTCCTAATTGCCACACCTTGCATTTCTCTTCTTCTGCTGTTTTCGTTTGTGAAGGGCAAGCAGAGAATTGCTCCCAAATAGTAGAAATGTCTACAGTCATCATTAATGTGATTCTTACAAAACAGTTGTGAGTTTCTCAGTGCCCCTTTTATAACATAGCATAGGGCAGAGGCCATAGACTATTTCCTAAGGGTCAGCTAACCTCTCCCGCTAGTGATGTAGAGTCTTTGCCTGCTCATTTCTTCTGAGGTCTTTCAGCCTCATAAACAAAGACTTGTGCAGGTTTGCGAGTCCCCTGTACTGTGATTCTTCCACACACAATTAAGCTGTGTAGCTAATACAGGAAATGTTAGATCTCCTGAACATGAGCAGGTGGCCTCAAGAGAAAGTGAACTTTTGGACATAAAGCTATTAGAAGAAGCAAATGACAATCTATGTGAAAGCGTCCCAAGCCTTGCTTGGAATGTGGTCAGTACTCAGGAAGCAACGTTTAAATCCCAGTCAGATTGAAAGAGCAATTTAGAAAATTGAATTTTGTAGCAAGGGGGTAGAAAACAATAGTCCACCCTGGTCTCCGTAATTTGATCCTAACTCTACCCTATTGCTTTCATTAGTTTTTCATCAGTCACTGCAGGCTTGGAGGGGTGCACAGTAAATATTACTTCTCTTTCTCGGTCGTCTGGCTATTTTCCTACTATGTTTTCAAATTCTTACATTTTAATGACCACTTTTCTTTTTCTGCCTACATTTGTTTGGTAACTCTGTAGTGACTTATGGAAACCTCAGGGGGATTACGAATGGTATTTAGGATAGTACAGTATATATTTTTTGGGGTGCAGTACTGTACTACGTCCATTGGGTGGCATACCTCGTTAGCTTTTACCAGAGAGTTTGTATGGGTCTTTGTGGAATATAAGGTTTAGGCTGTAGAGACCAAGTAAAGTGCTTTGAAAACTTATGTGTAATTCTAATTTGTTGAGTAAAAAAATTTTAGGAGCTAAATGATACCCAATTCTGCTAGTACTATATCTTATGGTAAAATTAGCAAATGATAATAACTACACTATTGAAGGCTGCACATATAGGACCATTCAAGTTCGTTGAGGCAGAGTAGTGTATTAGCAGGGCTTTCATCTGGAAGTGGGAAATGGGGATGTTCACAGGTTTAATAAAATAGAGTTTCTGACAAAGGGGTATTAATGAAGTAATAGGTTTAACCAAGAGTTACAAAGCTTTCCTTCATTATCAAAAACCTAAAACATTATACTAGCCTTTGAGTTTTGTAGTCCTGCTTAATAAGTATACAAAATGAAGCCTAGTCTGTTCAGGAGACCTTTAAGAAGTCATGCTGGTGTAGGTTAGAAGGGCCCTCCGTGGAGGTCATTGGAAATGACATTATGAGTCTCCGCATCTAAAAAGGGGAGAGTGGAATTTCAATGCAATGAAGAATAGATTCAGCTAGGATGTAAGCTGTCAGTCATAACCTTTTATGGGAGAACAGCTTACTTCTGGTAAAGAAAGTAATTTACCTCTGTTCATTCATTCGACTCTATGAAAGCTATTCTTTTAGGGTAATAAGGGATCAAAGGTGATGGAATAATCAGTGTGTAAATATCTCCAGTGTATGCAAGTTCCCTTACAAGTGGTACAAACTAAGGACTAAAGTAGCCATAAGTGTATCAGCAAAGGAAACAATTAGTGATTGTAGTTTATGTGTATACTGTGAATAAGTTATGACAAGAGCTGATGAGTTGGTATTTTAAAAGATACTTCTGCCCAAGAAAACTCATTTCACCAGGGAGGAGCAAGCCTCAGACTGCTTCCATTTCCCCCAGTTTTGTATTGTGGAAGGTAAATAGAGAGAGACTCAAAAAGACTGGGTCTCTCTTCTCCCATGGAGCTTTACCTTTTCCAACTTGTAGGGCAGAGGCACTCACTCAGGCAAAGCAAGCTGACAAAACTCGGCCTCCATTGTCCCAGCTCAAGATTGCTCATAGATCAAAAGGTTGATTGTGGATGGAGCAAGTGCAGATTCACCTCAGTCCTCATCCATAATGAAGAGATTTATCTCTGGAAGAAACAGGCCATTGTTGTTACTTCTACTTTTTGCATAAATTGTTCAGCTTTGAGAAAAAGGCAACTGTTAAGGTTGAACTCCATAGTTGTACCTAAAGGAACTGACTTTATCTAGAGCAAAGTATCAAGAATTTCACGCCTAGACACTGTCAGAAATAAAATAGGCCATAGATTATGATAGATACTAATTAAGAGGGTGCTTATAACTCCATGATAAAACTTGCAAAAAATAAGATAGCCAGATAGCCAGAATTTTGGTAATGGAAAGAGAGAAAGACAATGGAGGCAAGTTTTTTTGTTTTTTTTGTTTTTTTTTTTTTTTTTTTTTTTTTTTTTTTTTTTTTTTTTTTTTTTTTGAGACGGCAGTTTATTCTGGGTGTCAGCAAGGGTCTGCATAAACACAAACCGGCACTCACTAAGAAACAAACAGAATAGGACAGAAGGTGAACTTGAAAGCAATACCCAAGCTGCATTTAGATCAAACAGCAAACAGACAGCAACTCCCCCTCTGGCATGGATTTCAAGACTATGACCACCAGCCACTGGCCAAACAATGTTCTGATCCTAAGATAAAATCACATCCCTGATAATTTGGAATATATATATATATATATATATATATATATAATTTGGAATATATATATTTCTGTGCTCTCTTGGGGGCGACTAAAAAGGAAAGATCTAAGCTATTAGTAAATGAGTGTGTTACAAAAAACAGACTCCTTAAATTGTGGTGGCAGCTTCCAAGCCACAACCAAATATATTTTTTTAAAAAAAAATCTAACTGGAGAAGTACAGAGAGTAAAAGTGAATGGCCTTGTGCTAGCAGGTCTCGTTAAGATTAACAGGTGATTGCTCATAAAAATCAATGGAGATCAGAAGGTATTGGAATGCTACTGTGACTTGGATATGGTTTGTCCCCAGCCAGACTTGGCTTGATATTTAATTGCTAGTGTACCAATATTCATCAGACTATTAAGAGGTGTGAGCATCATGAAGGTCTCTGTCTTCTGCATGCTCTTCTACTTTCTGCCATGAGTCAGGCTCTAGTGAGACTTTCTCCAGAAGCCAACTAAATCAAACACCTGATTTTGACAGCATCCAGAACTATGACCCCCAAAAATTACCCCTTTCCTTATAAGATACCCAGTCTTGGGAACTCTATTATAACAGTGTGAAACAGACTAAAGAAAGATGAAGTATTTAAAGTGCTAGAAAAAATACTGTCAACCAAAAGCATAATTCCAATAAAATTATCTTTAAGACATTGAACACTATAAGTTTATTCTTTGGTGTGTAAATTTATACACTAAATCTGTAAGAATGTGTATATATAGAATCTTATATAGCAGACCTGCCAGATAAGAAATACTAAAGGACATTTTGCAGGACAAGAGCTGTTTTTTAGTAATTTCTTATGAAATTAGACAATAATCTGAATGCTGATAAAGATAATTGTGTAATGAACTACAAAACAATATAATGTCACTCTTCCTTCTATTGACCAATTTAAGGAATAATTACTTAAGACATTTATATGTAATTACATGTGTATAGAACTTTATCATTGAACTTATTTTGTATATAAATATAAATATTTTTGACAGTAGTAAACACAAAGGCAGTGAATGGTAGCAAGGCTGTACTGGAGTAACAGTACAGAGAGGACCTTTGATGCATAGTCAAAAATGAAGACAGCAAAAATTAAGCAGCGACAATATAAGAAAATTGTACTTGCGCCATGTGGTTGTAGTCCACGCCTTTAATCCCAGCACTCAGGAGGTAGAGGCAGGTGGATCTCTGAATTTGAGGCCAGCCTGATCTACAGAGTGAGTTCCAGGACAGCCAGGCAGGGCTACACAGAGAAAAGCCTGTCTTGAAAATTTTTACTTGCTCTGTTTTCTTCTTATAGATTCCTCAAATGATGTAATATTGTAAAAAAATAATAATTGCAGAAATAATTTTGGGCTAACTAGATGGTTCAGCAGGTAAAGGCACCTGACACCAAGCCTGACAACCTGAGCTTGATCCCTGGAATCTACATGATGAAAGGAGAGAGCCAGCACCTACAATCCTCTGACTTGAATATAGAGGCTGTATGCAGCACATGCTTATGAACATACGCATACTTACATATGCAAAATAGGTAATCAGCTGGAAAAATAAAAGATAAAATAATAACTTCTTAGATCTGTAAATATATTCTACTAAAAGTATCTACATAACATAGAAAAGGAGCTTCACAGCTCTTTTTTTGTTTTGTTTTTGTTCTTGAGACAGGGTTTCTTTGTGTAACAGTTTTTGCTATCCTGGAAATCACATTGTAGACCAGGCTGGCCTGGAACTCACAGAGATGCCTCTACCTCCCGAGTGCTGAGATTAAAGGTGTACACTACCATTGCCTGGCTCCTAGAGAAACAGAAGAGCTAAGAAGGCATAACACAGATGGAAAACAAGATCTAAATAGCCATTACAAATTCTACCATATCAGTAATGAACACAGTGTATCTGCGTTACACAGTTCAGTGAAAAGGCAGATGTGGTTACATTGGATTTCCTTTTAAAGTCTAGATATGTCAGCTAGAGGAGACACTTTAGATTCAAATCTGCAAACGAGTCAAAAGTAAGGGACAGAAAATGCATACCATATAAACAGCAACTTAATAGACCGAGACAGTTATTCTAACACCAGATAAAATATATTTTAATGCCAAATGTGTTGGTGTACACCTGTAATCCTAGCACTCAGGAGGATGGGGCAGGAGGATCGCCATCACTTTGATGTCAGCCTGCGCTACAAAACAAGACA
Source organism: Arvicola amphibius (assembly GCF_903992535.2). Taxonomy (NCBI): domain Eukaryota; kingdom Metazoa; phylum Chordata; class Mammalia; order Rodentia; family Cricetidae; genus Arvicola; species Arvicola amphibius. Next base: position 90,936,916 of record NC_052065.1, on the reverse strand, counting down.
GTTTAAAATTACGTGCATTAAAAAAGTATTCTAGATATAAAAAGAGACATTTCATAATGAAAAAGCCCATTGTGAAAGCATAATAAGAACATCACTATGCTGGGTGGTGGTGGGCGAATCTCTGTGAGTTCAAGGCCAGCCTCGTCTACAAGAGCTAGTTCCAGGACAGCCAGGGCTGTTACTCAGAGAAACCCTGTCTCAAACAAACAAACAAAACAAAAACAAAAAAACCCAAACAAACAAAAAATCGTTAAGCATAACCAAACAGAAGGAAGGAAATGGTTAAAGATAAAGTGAAAATGAAACGGAGAATAGCAAAACATTAAAAAAGGATCAAGACCAAAAGTTACATTTTTGAAAGAGCCAAAAATTTTAAGAAAAAAACCACAAAGCAATTATATTTCTGATAGCTTAAAAATATTTAGAATAAGTTTAACAGACTTGGTACAAATAATATCTATGCACTAAGAAAAACAAAATATTGTTGAATTAAAGGTAACCTAAATGAATAGAAAGACATCTATCATTTCTGTTACCAGAGGGTTTGTTACTTTAAAAAAAAATATCGCAGTAATCTCAAACTGGTCTACAGATGCAGTATAATCTCTTTCAAAACACCAGATGTCTCTGTTGCAGTAGTCAGCAGTGTCATCCTAAAATTCACATGGGAATTCTAGAACATAGAATCCGTACAACAATCTTGAAAGAGAAGGAAGTTACAGTCTCCCTCGCCTTTAATAATCCACAGTAGTCAGGACAGTGCAGTAGTGGTATAAGGTTGGGCATACACCTCAGTGGAAAGAAAAGAAACGCATAACCTTACATTTATGCTCAATAGATTTGAATGCAACAAAATGAGGATGAATCCCTAACCCTGCACTCTACACATTTAACTCACGGGAGCTTTCAGATCTAAGTGTAACAGCTAAGTGTGAAACCTTTAAAATAAAGAGTAACATTTTATAAACTAGGCTATAGTTTCTTGGATATAGCAGCAAAAATGGAAGGAATGATGGAAATAGTTCAATTGATAGGTGTAAAAATATAAAAGATTTGAGAAGCTGCAGAGGTAGCTCAGTGATTAAGAGCACTTGCTACTCTTCCAAAGAATCCAAATTCAGTTCCCAGCACCCACAACCATCTCTAACTCCAGTTTCAGTGAGTCTGAAACCCTCTGCTGGCCTTTGCAGGTACTAGGCACGCATGCAGTGTATGTACATAAATACGTGCAGGCAAATTCTCATACATGACTGAAAATAAATAACAGATCTTTAAAAACAAAAGGAGCCAGGCAGTGGTGGTATACAACTTTAATCTCAGCACTCGGGAGGCAGAAGCATCTCTGTGAGTTCCAGGCCAGCCTGGTCTACAATGTGATTTCCAGGATAGCAAAAACTGTTACACAAAGAAGCCCTGTCTCAAGAACAAAAACAAAACAAAAAAAAAGAGCTGCGAAGATCCTTGATGATAAGGTAATAAGAGGCTGAGGAAGAAGAATTGGGATTTCAAGGCTGGCTTGAGTTATAGTGAAACCCTGTCACCAAAAATAAGAGCAGCAACAACAATAAAGTAAAACCAACTCCCCATAGAGTTGGCTTAAGATTGCCATCTTTAATAAGGTAGATAATTTGCATTGGTGATGATGTGGCGCAAGCAGAACTTTTGTGTATTGATATAAATGCAAAATAGTACAGTTGCTTCAGTAGAAAAGTCTGGGAGTGTCAAATGTTTTCAAATAGTTTATGATCCAACAATTCCACTTCAAAATATATATTCTAGAAAAGTGAGAATGTGTATTCATACAGAAACTGTACATGTATTCATAGCAGCATTGTTTACAGTAGATAGAGGGTAAAAGCAGCCGAAATTCCCATCATCTGAGAAGCTGATACAAAATATATAATATCCTCTTCAATTTCTTTCCTCATTGTCTTACAGCTTTTATTATATGTCTTTCACTTCCTTAGATTTTTTCCAAGGCATTTTAATTTTCTGAGGCTATTATGAATGGGATTGTTTCCCTAATTTTCTTCTGAATATGTTTGTTGTTTATTTGTTTATATATAGAAAGGTTGCTCTCTCTGTGTCTCTGTCTCTGTCTCTCTCTCTCCCCCCCCCCGTGTGTGGGGGGGGAGAGAAAGAGAGGGAGGGAGAGAGAGAGAAAGAGAGAGAGAGAGAGAGAGAGAGAGAGAGAGAGAGAGTTGATTTTGTTTCCTGATACTTTGCTGAATATATTTATCACATGTAGGAAATTGGTGGTTGAATCTTGAATATGTTGAGATAATGACTTTGAATCCCTAAATTCTCTGGGAGTTTTTAGATAAAAAAGACATTTGACAAAATCCAACATCCCTTGGTAATAAAACTCCATCATGAAGGGATGTTGGGTTTTGTCAAAGGTCTTTTTTGCATCTGATGAGATGGTCCTGTTTTCTTTTTTTTTTTTTTTTTTTTTTTTTTTCGAGACAAATGATGTGGCCCCTGTTAGGTCAGCCACACTCCAGGGTAGGCCCACTCTTAAGACCAGTCTAGTAACACGAACTGTACTTGATGAGGGCGAAAAATGAGAGGAAGAAGACTCAAAATTAGAGAGCTAAGGAGCAGAGAGTGGATAAAGTAGAAAGGGGAGGAGTTGGGAGAGGGGATGGATATGATCAAAGTACATTTTATAATATTCTCAAAAATAAAAGACTTAAAGTTAAAGAGCTATACAATGGAATATTGCTTAGCCACATAAAGGACAGGTAATAATAAATTGTTTCTTACTATTTGAAATGCTCTAGGCTGTGTAACCCTATGGAAAATCAGATGGATTTAATTTAGTTCTGGAAGCTTTAAATCTAAGTAGCACATCCCTAACTCTGGCAGAGTGCTGAGACAGTGCAGGGCATCACATGGCAAGAGACAGAGCACACATCTGTGTCTGCATATGTGTTCTATATGTTGTCAGTCTCTTTCCCTCGCCGCTGTCCTCCTCTTCTCTCTCACCTGATTTTCTGTTTCTCCCTATGTTTTGATGACCCTCACTAGTAATCATTAGAGCTTTCCCCTAAGGCTTTATCTAACCCTAATCACCTCCCAAAGACCCTACCTCCAAACATACTTGAATTGAGTTTCCATATTTTGTATCTCACAAGGGGGATTATATTTTTACATGTAAATTATTGGGGTGCATACTCAAATCATATCAACACCAGAGAGACAGTAATATACTGATACATCTTGGATAAATGTTGGAAACACTCTAAATAACAGAGATCAGTTATGAAAAGCCGGGCTTGTTATCCCAGTTGCTCAAAGTCTGAAGCAGAGAATTGCCATTGATGGACATGCATACTCTAAATGAGTAAATGCACAGCATTTTTAAAAGAGGTCGTCACAAATGAGTGTGTACACACTGTACAGAAGCCACAGTTTTGAGTCTTATTCTTGCCTATCATGATGTCTTAAACAGAGTCAAAAACACGGTAATGAATGTTCAAAAATTAAAATATTCTAATTTCAGTATAGTCTTCTGCATGTTCTTTATGAAGTAGCCAACTCAGAGTCAAACAGAGAAGTGCTGCAGGAAGCATTTTGAGTAGCAGAAGGATTGGTTTGTGTAGCTGTGTCAGAAAATGTAAAAGGCTTAGAAGATAATTTAAAACGTAAAGCAACAACAGATAATGTGGTAAAAAAAAAAGAGAAAATGAGAAGAAAACAATGTTGTTAAATTCCAAGCATATAAAACCTACAATTAATCTTTACCGAAGGAGCAGGTATACGTTCCCTATTAGGATTGATTCCTAGAGGGCAGAACCAGAGTTTCCGAAGAAATATAGAATAAATAACAGAAATCCATAGTTCTGTTTTTGTTGTGTGTTTTTTCCTTTGTAGCCCTGGTTGTCCCGGAACTCACTCTGTAGACCAGGCTGGCCTTAAACTCAGAGATCCACCTGCCTCTGCCTCCCGAGTGCTGGGGTTAAATACGTGGGCCACCACCACCTGGGATAATAATCCTATTTTGATTTCCACTTACATGAAAGTTTTGTTCCTCTGTTTCTACCACATTAAGTGCTCTCTGTCAAGGAGGTTCTAATTCTGTACCCAAGTACGATGTGCACACACACATGTACACTCTTATCCCATAGATCTTATAAAAGAATGTTAAGATTGTTCCAAGTGGTCCTGGGGAGATAGCTCAGTTGATAAAGTGCTTACTATGCAAGCGCAAAGCCCCAGGTTCCATCCACAGCACCCACATAACAAGCCAGATTCAGCAGTGCATGCTTGTAATCCTGTCACTGGGGAAACAGAGACAGAAGAGTCCCTGGGGACCCGCGCTCCCGCTAACCTTGCCTGGAACCTTGCCTGGTCACAAGCCCGAGCTGCAGTAAAAGACCCTGTCTTAAAACAAGGTAGATGAGTCTTCCAGAACGGCACCTGATGCTGACTGCTGGCCTTCACATACAGTATGCATGTGCATCCACACAAACAGAAAGTCAAAGTACCACGCAAGCAGGATTTAAATGTGTAATGGTAGAAAAGAGAGAGTTGTGGCCAAATGGATCACAATAAGAAATCACCCAGCAATTCAGTTTGTCTGGTGTTTGTCTAGTAATGGAAGATAAAGCTAGGGCCAAATTATATACCCCAGCTCTGCCACTTAGCAGCTGCAGTCAATTACAACCTTTTCCTGACCGTCCCTTAAAGCAGTTAAGATAATATTCCTGCCTGCCTTCCAATTGACAGAATCAGATAAGGCTTAACACACTACCTAGCATAGAGGTTCCTTGTGTTTTGGCATGGGAAGATTTGATTGTCCAGTTAAAACATTTAGACTTTTATGTTAGAGGCAGCAACACATAAAAAGTTTTTTAAAAAGGAATTAAATATGTTGAAGCCGGGCTTTAGGGAATTACCATAGTGAATGAGCTGGAGGGGAAACAGGTCATAGGAAGCCGCTGCAGCCATCCAGAAAGGTAATGGTAGCCTAACCAGCATGTTGGGAGTGTAAGTCACCACATAAAACTGTAAAAAATGCCACCAGTTGGATGATGTTAACACCAGTAAGAAACAGGAGAGAAGAAGCATGTTTGAAGGAGCATGTCAAGAGTCGGTTTTATACACACCGAGTTGGAGATACCATTGGTACCTCCAGAAAGAAAAGCGTGCTAAGCAGTTCTAAAGTCACTATTGGGGTTAGGACTTAGGAGAATGTGTGTGTGTGTGGGGGGGTGACCTCCCGTAGGTTGGAGCCAACAGTCTGAGATTCCTAAGAAGAAAGATGATAGTCAAATCGGAAATTGTTATGAGCAGAACCCTTAGAGTTGGGCAAATGAAGATCAGACAAATAATACAACTTTATTTACTTTCACCAAACTTGTTTTTGTCTTTGTTCTTTTTTTAAGGCAGCTTCGGTGAGTAGCCCTCCCTGACAGGCCTGTAGCCCACTGGCTTCAAAGTTGCATCAGTCTTGCTGCGTCCGCCGAGATTAGAGGCATGCACCACTGTGCCCAGCGTTTCTTTCTGTGTAGTACTGTACAAACTGCTAAAAGGATAACACAGGAGCTATTAAGATGGCAGACCCGTTTGGATTCGAGAAACTCACAGAGTGTTCTCAGAGGTTAAGATTGAGAGGTCTCACAGTTGCCTTCCAAAGCCACAGAGACGTGGGTGGTCTCGAGGTCCTCTGAGGAGGCTAATTACATGCGTGATCCTTTCTCACCCAAAGTTCAACAGCTGATTTTCTACTTTGGCATCTCTTGGTCACCTGGAGAGGGGGCAAATACAAGAAGGGAAATGGCTTCCAATCCTTCTGCCTATTGAAAATCGCTATGGATTTCTCTGGCACAGACTGTTTTGATAGATTCTTTACTCGTTAGTATAGTTGTTTGTTTTTTTTTACTCTTTACTCTTTGGGGGCCTGCCACTCAGCTCCCACATAAATCCCACATGGGGGCCTATTCTTTCTATCAATGTTTGGTCTTAGCTTGGCTTATTTCTAGCCAGATTTCCTTAACTTAAATTACCCCATTTACCTATTGCCTCTGGACTTTTTCCTTTTCTTACTTCTGTATATCTTTCTTTCATTCGTACACTGTGTCTGGCTGTGTAGCTCGGGGACTAGCCCCTAGTGTCCTCTCTCCTTTTTTTCTTGCTCCTTCCTCTCTTTTGCTCCCGTTTCCCTCTTTTTCTCTTTCTATTTATTCTCTCTGCCTGCCAGCCCTGCTTATCCTTTCTCCTGCCTTGCTATTGGCCACTCAGCTATTTATTAGACAAATCAAGTATTTTAGACAGGCAAAGTAACCCAGCTTCACAGATTTAAACAAATGCAACGGAAAAGAATGGAACACATCTTTGCATCATTAAACAAATGTTCCACAGCATAAACAAATGTAATACATCTTAAATTAACATTCCACAACACATTAGTGCTTGTAGTAGCCAGAAAAGGAAGGTGATTTGAGGCCATGGATCCTGGCTTTCCCTGAAGAACAAAGGGAGATCCAGTTTGGGCCTGACCAAGTGAAGGTGTTGGTCATAATGGGGAAATAACTAGATCTGATTGGTTTACTTTCTTTGTTTCTAACCAGGGCCTTGTGTTTTAATTAACTTTTACAAGGGAATAGTGGGCAATAGACATAATCCACTTGGCTGGCAAGGAATTGTGTGGAGTACTATTACAATATAAAAACATGCTAAGTCTTTGATACTGGAGGGTTTGTGATACTTTAAAATTAACGAGCTGGCTTTATTTTCTGCATACACCGTTAGGCTTTTTAAAATGACCTTTTATTCCATCTGTGTTAAGAGAGTCTCTCAGTCTCTCTCTCTCTCTCTCTCTCTCTCTCTCTCTCTCTCTCTCTCTCTCTCTCTCTCTCTCTCTCTCTCTCTCTCTCTGTGTGTGTGTGTGTGTGTGTGTGTGTGTGTCTTCCTCTATTTGCTTTTAGGAAGCTTGACAGTTAGGGTGGTTTAAAATTCATTTTGAAAACATTCTACCAAGGTCAGTCCCCTCCTGTTTTGTCCTAACAGGGCTATTTTATGCTAACCCTTAAAACTTATCAACTTTATTTCTCTCTTAGCACCAGCTGTCAGTTCATCCAGTTGCACGAGTGAAGGGGTGGAGGCTTGGGGAGGGGGCCGAGTTGTTGTACTACTTGATGTAACAAACTGTGTTAGATCGGTAACTTTACAAGAAACAAAATGTTTGTTCAGCTCACAGGACTAGAGAGTCAAGGGCACGGTGTGCGCTACTTTCATCTTGGCTCTGGTGAAGGCCTTATGGTGGGTAGGATCACAGTATTAGGGTTGTGTGCAAGAGAAAGCCATTACATCTTTTGCAGCATCTGATTTTCCTGAGAACTAACTCAGGGTCCCATGAGTGCTGCCCAAATCCCTTCTGAAGATAACACAACGCTCCCCCCGCCCAGCCTGTGACCTACCAATCTCCACAAGAGGCTTCCTAGTAAAAGTCCCACATCATCTGTTAACATGGACACGCTAGAGACAGCATCCAGTCCACTCTCAGGAAGAAAGCATATCTTGGCCGTGGCAATCATAGTCCTATCCTGAAAGAATATGTGCCTTGAGGAGGGGATTTGTAGAGTAAGAATATTTTTAACCTATACTGTGACAGCTTACAATTTTATTTCTTCTTTCTGCAGTAAATACAAATTGATCCTAAGTGAGGAGCCTGTGGAGAAACGAAGGAGGTTCCAAAATGATATGACACCACCTCCTATAGATTACTCCATGTCCAGTCCTTACAGAAGGGGAGAAGCTGCTGTTGCCTACCTAGGAGGAGAGGACAGCCTTGAGAAATCCAGTTCTGAGAGAAGCACACCACCATACCTCTTACCAGAATACCCAGAAGCAAACAAGAGCACAGGCCACAACGGGGAAGCTCCAGCACTTTGTCTAGGGTCCCTGAACCAAGACCAGGAGTCTCTGCTTCCCGAAGACTTCGAAGATCAGATGCCAAGATTGGTAGCAGAAGAATCTAACAGGAGTAGCGAGAATAGAGAAGTGCATAAAGGGCCTTTTGTAGCGGTGGTCGGGGTTGCAAAGGGACTTGCAGATTCGGGAGCTCCCATCCAGCTAATCCCTTTCAACCGGGAGGAGTTTGTAGGCAGAAGAAAGGCAGCAGCGGAACCTTGGAACCCAAATCCTTATTCTTCTGTGGCCCCTGCCACAGCTACTGCAGGGAAAGGAAAAGGCTACCAGGAGAGTGGAAGTCGGACCATGCCAAAGATAAAGAACCAGAAAGAATTGGAAGAGCTGAAGAGAACCACAGAAAAATTGGAGCGTGTTTTGGCTGAAAGGAATCTGTTCCAGCAAAAGGTTTGGGCAATGCCTTACCAGTAGGAATAAGAAGAGGTCATTGTAACCAAGGGGCGAGGGCAGTGCTTCTCAACTTTCCTAATACTGCGACCTTTTAATACAGTTCATTATGTTGTGGGAACCCCTAACTATAAAATTGTTTTATTACTTCATAACTGTAATTTTGCTATTGTTAGGAATCATATTGTAAATACCATGTTTTCTGATGGTCTTAGGTGATCCCTGTGAAAGGATCATTTGAAATCCCATTGGGTCCGGACCCACAGGTTGAGAACCACTGCACTTGGGTACTGATATTTTGGTGGTTTCTTTCATACTCCGAAGCTTTTAAGCAAAATATGTCATTAAACCAGTCTGTGGTATGTCTCAGATTGAGAGGACCCTAATGGGCTTTCCCTCTATATTTTAGGTTTGACAAGAGATTTGCATGAGTATAATAAAGCGTTATAAATAATAGAGCCACGGGATAGATTTAGTAGAAACAGTTCGGGATACTCTAACTTTTGCTTGTATGGATCACTGACTTTGTCTTTCTTGGACTGCAGGTAGAGGAGCTGGAACAGGAGAAGAATCACTGGCATTCCGAATTTAAGAAAGCTCAACATGAATTGGTGACCTATAGCACCCAGGAGACTGAAGGCTTATACTGGAGCAAGAAGCACATGGGTTATCGCCAAGCTGAATTCCAGATTCTGAAAGCAGAGCTAGAAAGAACCAAAGAGGAGAAGCAAGAACTGAAAGAGAAACTGAAAGAGACAGAGACACACCTGGAAGTACTGCAGAAGGCCCAGGTCTCCTTCCGGAACCCAGAGGGAGATGACCTAGAAAGGTTAATTACTAAGGTTTAGTTATCACCTTGTGAGTACTAATGGGAATTATCCACTAAGACCCCCAGTTTGCTGGTCATAGACAGGGGAGAAAATCTTAATTCATTGACCACCACCGATTGAGTAATTATTCCTTAGAAAGCCGCAGCCAGTCATCCCTATGTTTGATGGCATGGATCTGTCTGCCTTCTTCCTACCTAATGGAGACCTAATTGTTAAGATCTATAGGCCCATTGTGAAGGGACTTCGTTTTATTCTGTTGGCTAATGACTTCCTGTCATCTCTTCTCCTGCCCCCTCACTCCATCATACAGGGCTTTGGCAAAGCTTACGCGGCTGCGTATCCAAGTCAGCTATCTCCTTACTTCTGTCCTCCCTCACTTGGAGCTTCGTGAGATCGGGTTTGACTCAGAACAAGTGGATGGGATCCTGTACACAGTGCTGGAGGCGAATCACATACTGGACTGAGCACCAGACTATATATCCTCTCCTGGCTTTCTTTTTTCTTTACTGCCTGTGCACTATATGTCTCCCCCCAGCTTCCTTGTCTTCTTCTTCCCTTCTCCCTTCTTACCCCTCCCCCAGCCTCTTTCTTTCCCTTTCACCTTTATGCCTTATATTGAAAGTCTTTGAATAAGTCCTGGTTCTTAATCAGTATACTTTGCATTCAGTGTGGGTGTGAAGAAAAAGGCCCATTAAATAGCCTTTTAAGAGTCCAGGGACAGAAAAGCAATAGTCACCAAGTTAGGTGACTGGAAAGCACTAATTTTCATGATCTAGATACGTGGCCTATTTCATGTTCTGCTAATGGTTCGTCTTCATTTAGGTTAAATCAGTCAGCAAATGTTGGGTCCAATGCACCTGGTGGGAAAAGTTATGCTGCCAGCCCTGCCAGGGTTCTAACAGTCTAGCTGGAAGCACAAGTCACAGCAAGTTAACTATACAAAGAAGGGTATGGTGTGCCTGAGTGGTATAAGAGTGGCATGGAAGACAGAGGCGAGCATCTTAAAGGAAGGCAGTACACCATAAGTGGGACCTAATGAAGGCTAAAGAGTGAGCATGGCAACGCTCTTAATGACCGTTGTTGCTTAAGTGTAGGATTATGGTTAATAGTTTTCCTTCTTCCTATCTTCTTGCCCTTTTCAAATTTTCCATTACATTCTTGTTGTTGTTCTTACGTTGCAAAATAAATTGTTTTGAAAGCTAACAAGTAGGCTTGAGTTTGGGTGTCAAATGAGACATTTATGAAAGTCTAAAGCCATTTTACATTTATAATTTCTGTTGAGTTTAACACTACCTCTGGAGTGACAGCATAAACAAATGTGCAAAAATCCAGAATGTGAAAAATGTGTTTGGTAAGACTGATAGGTTAGCATAAAAGGAACCTACCGACCAACTCACTAATTCTCCACAGTATTATTTTAATAACAGATATGTAAAAATAAATATATAAGGATCACATTTTTATGGATCACTACATTGTTAAATTTCAGGTATCAAAAAATATTTTAGATTAGAAAGATTTAGTTGCTATCCCTTGTAGTGCACCTGCATAATTTCTAGGCTATACAGAATGATACTCATGAAAAGAAGGTATTTTATGAATCCATTGCTTTATTATATTTATGTAGTATATAGTCTGCAAGTACTCCTGAAAGGTCATATATACATATTATATACACAAATAAGTATACATACATATACATATATATACACATACACACATACACGTGTGTGTGTGTGTGTGTGTGTGTGTGTGTGTGTGTGTGTCTGCATTGAAAACTAGGATGTAGAGGATAGGAATAAAAGGAAGGCAGAATCCACCAGCAGTAAAAGGATTCCCTAGTATAAACAAAACACTTTGGGTAGTCATTCTGTTTTCCTCAGAAGATTTACTTCAGAGGATGCCTTACCTCCTTTGAAGGGAGGCCCATCATAAATAGATATTCCTGGGAGTCTGTGAAGAATATGATGAGGCCATAGCCAGGCTTCCCCATTAGAATGGTACCCAAGCATACCCGTGCTCCTACCACTCTATCTCACCGCAGCTCTAGCAGGCTGTATTATTAACTTCCGTTTCTGACATTTGCATCAGTATGTCCAAGACCTCGGTTGTCTCAATGGGCTTATTAACAAGAGAAGGATCACATGCAAGTATTTTCTCAGTGATACTTGTTTGTCAAATGGGGACGGGGAAGGGTGGGGTTTAGCACAAATCTGAATGCTATGAATGGGAGCCCAGGCGAGGAGGAATTTCAGTAAATGGAAAGTTCAGCCTGTGTAGCTGTTTGTTGGATGAGTGGGGGGAGACAGATAATGGAGCTCTAGAGGGGAAAAGAATGAAAACCTAACTCATCTTTACTGGTGCTTCCTGTCTGTACAAACTCCCTGGTTCGTGTCCTGTCCGCCCATGGCTTTGAACTCACACTGCTTCTTCCAGCGGCACTTGCCTGTCTTAGTCTATCTGCTCCAGTAGCAGAGGCTTGCTTTCTTACCTAGTTACCTTGATGCCATACAGACGCTTATGGTAAATTCCAACCTTTTACAAATGTCCCACAAGACCTCCTACCTGTGTGCCAGCAGCCTTCCATGGTGTTTCCTACTGGAAACATAGCACACTGTCAGCTGACCTCAGAGGCTACTCTGGTACTCTGCCCTCTGAGACATTCTGTGACCTCACTGCAGTAAAAGGATTCTCTAGTTCCAGACAAAACACTTTGAAAGGTAACCCGTCATAGATATATAGTCCTGTACGTCTTGAACTTGTGTTAAATACCCACTGTGGAAAGACTGGAGCATTGCCCGTCCTTACCAGAAGCCGTGATCTAGTATGAAAACAGGTATTAACAATAAAGAAAATAGAGGTGCCTCCTCCTGGCTTTCCTCTGAGGTTAACATAAATCTCCTTACAAATATTTCTCTTTACTTTTCAGTTAGCATGTAGGTGCTTATTATCTCACTTCTTGACAATTGAAATCGATTCTTAATTGGCCTCCCTCATCTCCTATTCCCATTCCTCAGTAGGCACTTCTCAATATCACTAAATAGGTCTTAATATCACTAAATAGCTCTTAACATCTTATCAGGTCATGTCTCTGAACAAAGACTGGCTACTACTCACTCTTGCCCACAAAATGTTATACAAATTCTTTAGCATGGTTCTCAAGCCCTATGCTGTCTGGGGTACCCTCTTCTGTACACCCATCTTCCAACAAGCCAAACACAAAGCTCTCTTCCACCCACGTTGAGCTGCTTTTCGATTTCTAAATGCACCTTCGGATTTTTGCCCTCTGCCTTTCCTAGTCCACTCCTGGAATGTTCTCCTTAATCATCTTTCCTTTGGTTCTAATGCCAACTTATTTCTGAAGATTCCTCTAGCCCAGGAAGGCATGAAATTTTTCTTTGGACGTGTTAAGCCTTGTGCCACTTATAAGACTTGTGTCATAAACTTCCTATTAGAAAGCTCCACATTGATATTCAACTGCCTACTTGACATTTACGCTTACATAGCTCACAGACGTTTCAAGTAAATCATGCTAAGAATAAACAGCGCCATACCCAGGACTTCTCCTCCCCCACAGTTCTTCATGTTAGGAAATGGCACCTCCTCCCACCCAGTTGCTGAAGCTAGAAACCTGGAAGTCATCCTCAGTTCCTTCTTCTCATTCCCTGCATCCGGTCTGTCAACATGTCTGTTGTTTCTATTTCCAGTGCATAATCTTGACTCTACTTGCTTTTACCACAACAGCCTTAGTCTAAACTCCCGTCGTTTTTGTTTTTTTTTTTTTTTTTTTTTTTTTTTTTTTTTTTTTTTTTTGGCTTGGATCATAACGACTAACTAGAGACCGTGGGTCCTCTCTTGTGTTCACAATTAATTGTCCTATCGTTAGAAAGAGTGTGTTTTTAAAAACAAAAGTACAAATCAAATCGTGTGACTCTGCTTAAGGCAATAAGTCACTTCTCATTCACTTCCCATTTCGTTTCCAGTAAAATCAACCCCCATTACAATGTCCTACAAGACCCCTGCTTACCTCTTCCGTTGGTCTCAGTGACCTTTCCTCACTTACCTCTTTACATACCCCCTCCCCACACCTCGCTCCCCCTTCCTCCCCCCACACACTTGGCTTCCAGCTGAAACATACCAAGCTCTCGCTTAAGCTCAGAGCCCTCACCTAGAATATGCCTTCTCCTGAGATGTTCTCTCCCCATTTTGTCCATCTGGAATGCTGCGTTTCCAGTCTTGCCATGCTTCACTCTATCTTCTTCCTAGATATGCCTTGCATTTTTTTCTCTATTTCTACCATATTATCTTGCCAGTTTCCTTGTTTGTTTCCAGCTCATAGCAAGCTTATATACTTAGCCATTTTTCATTCATTCAACAAACATTTGAGCACCTACTATGTGCTGAGTGATACCCAGTGGTGAATCCAACACACACTGTTCTTATATACCTGTTTCAGTAAGTTCTGTAAGGCCATACCTGGTTTGCTAACCACTGTATCCTACTCCTTATCCTAGTACCTGGGATATAGTAAATAAGCAATGAATGACTGTTAATGAGTGGTTTAATGATAGAATTGTGCTTTCTTCATATCTCCACCTCCGATCTAAAACAACTTCCCATTCATTGTGGAGGGTGTAGAAATCACTAAGAGTGAGGTAGATAACAATCCTGGGCGTTAGCCTCCGCAAATGAAAGGCTAACAGAGTAGGTGCTTCAGGCTATGGGAGTGGGGTTGCTGTGAGCAGCCTGGTGTTTCTATTTAGTGACTCTTCCGTATGAATAATTCAACTGTGAAAAAGAAAAGGGAGATGGGTGGTCTTTACACAAACAATCTGTATAAATACTGAGAAGTACAAAATTTAACCAGGAGACTACTGTACAGACCAGATCTTGTGAGTAAGAACTAAACAGAAAAAAATCTAAGAATTACTCTTCAGTCTTTTCAAGTGATGGTGGTTCATTTCAGCTGTGAAAAAAAAAAAAGAGTTATCCAAAAGCTAAGAATAGAGCAGGCTTGGAGGAAGCGAGTTCCACATGTGTGTTACTGGGTGAACAAACGAGTGCCTGGCTGGTAACAGAGCGGTGAGCCTGTGGCACCAGAGTTCAGAAAGGTCTGCTTGCCCTGCTTACACATTGTCTGACCTAACAATTTAGAGGAAGAGGCTGCGTTCTTAGTTCCCAGGGCAATCTCGAGGTAAAACATGTTTCAGACTCCTGTGCTGTGAGCTAAAGCCCCTTCCTGTAGCGCTACATTAGGAGTGAAATATAAGTCTTCTCAAGGATTCTCTGTGTAAGGTCAGGCTAAGGCAAGCACGATTTCCCCTAAAGACAGGCACATTTCATGAGGACCACCCTACCTCATGATTTATATCGGGAACCATGAGCTCTGATTCAGAAGTCAGCGTGGGCTGGAGAGATGGCTCGGTGATTAAGAGAGCTTGCTGCTCTTGCAGAGGTTCAGTTCCCAGCACCCGTACTGGGGAGCTCCCAGCTGCCTCCAGCTTTAGCTCGAGGAGGTCTGAACCCTAGTCTGGCTCCACAGACAGCTGCACGTACGGATGGCACATGCACATAACTGACAACCGAGTGGATCTTTAAAAAAAAGGCAGGGCGAGGTTCGTCAGCCCAGCACTCAAGAGGCTGAGGCACAAAGATCTAGAGTCAAGGCCAGTGTTGACTGCACAGTGATAACGGGTCTCACAAATAAAGGCACATTTGGATAATAAACTAAATAGTTGTAAGAACTTACCTCATAGTCTTGGGCATACAAAAAGTAGTTCATAGACGAGACACGAATAGCAATTTAATTTTATTCATTGGCCCTGAATATTGAGGTGGGGCTTTGTGCATGCTAAATATACATGGTACTAGTGAACTATAACCCCCACCCAGTTTTGTGATGCAAAATAAAATCTAACGACAAAATTTTTGTAACTCAGCATTTTGGTGTGAATTGCCATAAACCCCCAGCCCTCTTCGATAATGTAGTACAAATACTTTGATTGCTTTCTGCGTGCGAAACACATTCCTCACATCTGCCCATTGTGTTCTGAAAGCCATAGGTGATAACTTAAGAGAAGAATGAGGAAAGGCACCCAACTCCCCGCATCTACTCATCCAGATGGGCCCTGAAATTCTAAAGAATTGGAAGGTGCAGTATGAGGAGAGCATTTCCCAGTTATTTGGGAGTAGTATCAATAATCACATTATGGTAGCAGAAATATAGGAAGATGCAGGCTAAGCACAAGAGTTAAAGTGAATATCCAGTTTAAAATACAAAGAACTTTGGGAGGTTCGGAATTAGAAAAGTGGCTGCTGAAATCTCCTAAGCAATCTGTAAGTTCAGGAAATTAGCCCCAATCTGCTGTGCCCTGAGGACTGAGCTCTCCTCTAGCAGTAGGATACATTGAGTTTTCTTCCACTCCACTCCACCCTAGATTCTCTCTCTCTCTCTCTCTCTCTCTCTCTCTCTCTCTCTCTCTCTCTCTCTCTCTCTCTCTCTCTCTCTCTTCCCCCCCCTCTCTCTCTCTCAGAGTGTATCTTTGGAGGCTGTCCTGAAACTCGCTCTGAAGACCAGGCTGGCCTCGAACTCACAGAGATATGACTGCCTCTGCCTCCTGAGTGCTGAGATTAAAGGCATGTGCATCACCGCCAGGCCCACCCCAGATTCTTACAAGGAAACTAAAAACTATCACTATAGATTTCTTTCCCAGATTGTTCTGTTGATAGAACCTTACAAATAGAAACTTATCCAAGATCTTCAGGCAAATTAAACTTTGGGAAAGAATCTTGAAAAGTTTTGACCTTAAAAAAACAACTTGTTGAAATTAAATTCATATCCATGGTAGAAAATGCATTTGGGCAACCCAGTGACATAGCTTAGTGGGTAAAGGCACTTGCTGCTAATCCTAATAACTTGTTAAATTCCCAGAACCCAAATGGCAGGCATGGGAGTGGGGGGATAAATTGCCATAATACATTTTTTTAAAGAAAATGCATTTGATTAATGCCTGGCATGCATCAAAGGCCTTCACTGATTCCCAGCACCATATAAAACAGACTTGGTAGCAGTGGCTATTCTTTGACCCAAATGCTTGGGGGGTAGAGGCAGAAAGATCAGAAGTTCAACCAACGCTGCTGTTCTTTCCGCGTGGTGTGTACCGCGGAGTCGGAGAAAGGAGGCCCGGGACGCGACCACGTGCGTGGGAGGGTTGTTTATTAAGGGAAGGGAGTGTTCCACAGTGCGGGAGGGGCGGGTGGAGGGAGGAAGGAAAAAAGGGAAGGGGATGGATTTAACACTGGTATATATAGGAATCCGCGTAGGCGTGGTTGTCTGTTGCCGTGTTCCTGGGAAATGTAGTCTTCCGGTCCGGCGGGGTGAAACTGATCCTTCTGGGAGGTGTGGTCCTCATCCCATGAGAATCACAAACGCTATCTTCAGCTGCATAAGGAGACAGGGAGTTGAAGTCAGCGTGGACAAGAAACTATAACGTGTGTGTGTGTGTGTGTGTGTGTGTGTGTGTGTGTGTGTGTCTCCCCCTATGGAGCACCGATACAGATACAGCCTTTTAGGTCACCATTTCTGTTTAGATATCAGTTAACCATTTTGAATTTCCTGTATGCCAAGACTGTGCTAGGTGTGGGATTGTTCTATTTTACAGACAAGAAAACCAATGTAGAGGATTGACATGGTTTTCCCAAAATGTTAAGAAAAAAAATCTAAATCGAGGTTTGCCTGACTCCAGAAGCCTAGCTATTTGACAGTTGCTCCACATAACCAGTCTAGTCTTTCTCCTTTCAGTAAGAAAAGGCTAAAGGCAGCCCACACTGATAGGAGTGGTCCCAAATCACACACAATGTTTAACTGCCCTCATGATCGGAAATGGCTCGCTTGTGTAACGAATATCTCTCCTAACAACCTGGAAATTCATTTCCTCTTGACTGGGTTTTTCACTCAGGCTGTTCCTTGGCAGCTTTCCTGATATCAAAACAGTCATTGGGATCTTATTCCTACACTCCGGGAGGTCTTGGACTTGTTGGCCTCTGCCTGGAGTGTGCTCTCTGGCTTCTTTGAACCCCCCTTCCCAGACTGTGCTGAGTTGGGCATGTCTCGGGAGTGAAAAAGTGACACTTGAGAACATACTGGTTTATTATTACACAAAGAGGAGTAAAATTAACCACGCGCGATGTCCTGGAATGCCAACGGGATGAGAGCACCCCCTTGCTCACCCTGTCTGCCTTTTTCTTATTTCTCTGCTATTCTCACCTCTGAAGCTGCTGATTCATCTATTTGAAGGATGCCTGCATTGTTCAAAAAAAAAAAATGGCTCCTGCTCCCCAGTGTTTCCCAGTTACTGTTGGAGTTCTGTTTTGTTAAGTGGACTCTCCTGGCTCCTTTCAGGACCAAATTGAAAAACTAGTGCAGTTTCTGTTGTCAGTGGCTGATCTGTGGCTGAATGTGTTTCTCTTCCCAGAAAATGTACTTGATCTTTAAACCAAGCTCTTCGGTGCCTTTAAATGAGAGGACTGGGGTGTGTACAGTGTCATCAGATAGTCTTTTGTGGGAGCTGCTCCTCCGTCCTCTTTCATCGCATTCCCCGAAGCAAACTCAGACAACGTTACAAGGAGCCTTCTCGCTCTGTACTGCTGCCCTTTGTCTCCAGCGGCTCTCGCTGAAGTGTTTCGGGTATCTCAGAGTGGTAAGTGTGTATAAATGGTGTGCTTGCCATGCCGCTCACTTGCCATTTAATGTGCCACCGTGATACCTCTGCGTTCCTTTTAAAGTATACAAATGTTGTTAGTGTTCTCTCTCCGCAAGATCATGAGTGTGCGTGGACTTCTTCAAAGCCCTCCTGGGTGGTGTGTGAAGTGGCGAGAGGGTCATTCTGAAGAAACGGAACTTCAGGGGTGACAAAAAAAAAAGCAGCAACACTCTCCTCAAAAGGACGGGGGGGGGGGAGGGATGTGCCCTTGTACCGTGTTTCCTGCTTTGTCAAAGCCCTGCTTGTCATCTAGGGCACTGACTCTTGGAACAGAAAAGGGTGAGAGAGAGTCCGAGTTCCCAGAAGTGCGGTCAGCTGTGGGAGGAAGAGGGCGTGGTCAGATCAGGGTCTCCCTAGCGGTGTACCTGATAGCCACCTGCTAATCCTTTATCAGTGATCACACCACAACTAAATGAACTACCATTCAGGGCAGAAGAGAGAGATAACCTGTTGGACTTCCTGTTTGAAGTTCCTTTCCTTCTTGAGATAACAGTAGGTCTCCTCAAAGCCAGGGAGCTGCTTGGTTGGAGGGACCAGGCTGGGTGAGGGCCAGGCTTCAGCCAGCTGAGGAGGAAGATACACACTTTACAGTCTGGCCTTTGTGGCCAGGGCAGGCATCTACCACAGGCATAAAGAGAATCTCAGCTCATCCGGAGAGAGGGAGTAATTGGTCCTGCAATGCCTCATTTACCCCTCCTATGTAAGACCTATACCACTCCTCCTCCTCCCACACTGTGTTTATACTCTAGTCCAGAGCCAAGAGGGCCCAGGATACCCGGATTGACTCTGCTTCTGCTGTCCCAGCAATCTCCGAAGAACTACCTAAAGGAAGGAGAGAGGGGAGGGCAGGTTGAGCCCCGTGAGCCCCAGGGTTACTCCTTCTCTTGGAGCCCTGCAGAGGGTCTGGTGAGAACAACTCTGGAGGACAATGGCTTACCTATGCAGCAAAGCCCTATTTCCTCCTCAGTATGACTCTTCATTCTATTTCCCAAGCTTCTGTAGAACTTTCAGCTGGAAGAAATAGGCTTGGTTTTTCAATCATCCTTCAACCTTCCCAGGCTCAAATAGTGTTGGATCCTTATTTCAAATGGCTTGGGATTTAAGAGGATTTACATAAACATTTGCCCCTGACACCTGTGATCTTAGGCACCCCCCCCATCTATTCAGGGACAGTCTGTTCTGCTTTGTACATGACTTTTCTTCCCACCTAAGCTGTCGACTTCCTCCACCGTTCATTCCTGTCGCCCTCAGAGCCCTGACTTGGCACATTTTACACGGAATAAGAGTTCAGGCAGGGTGGCCTGGCTGACTGGCTGGCTCAGAGGCTGGACAGTTTTGAATGAGTCTTTGACTGGATAAAGGGCTTAGAATGGGGCTTGCCTTTCCACTAAGAAGGCAGTTTCGGTCTCCCCACCTCCATTAATGATCACACAAGAATGGGTCACTAGGGCCCCAAGAGGGGAAAACATGAGTCACGCTAGTATCAGAGGAAAGAAAGAGGCCAAAAACATCTCTCTTTGTACAAGGTCCAGAGCCATGAGGTGGGGGCATTAACACAATGGCCTTTACTATGCCCTCAGTCTATAGTTAATCTAAATTACTTTATGATGGCAGGGCAATGGAGGAGCTGGAAACGGTTCAGTATGGACCAGGACTCAGGAAATATCTAGGAAGCCATTCAGAGCAAGGCTTTCCTTGCTCAACCAACCAAAGGGACCCATGGCTTTTTACCAGGTGGGCTGTGATTTTTCTAGCTGAGGATGACCTTTTAATTCATTCCATTTAAACTTTCTTGATTAAAAAAGGCTGTAGGGCTGGGCAGTGGTAGTGCACCCCATTAATCCCAGCACTCAGGAGGCAGCGACAGGTGGATCTCTGTGAATTCGAGGCCAGCCTGGTCTATAGAGCTAGTTCCAGGACAAACAAAGCTGCGGAGAAACACTGATTTGGAAAGAAAGAAAGAAAGAAAGAAAGAAAGAAAGAAAGAAAGAAAGAAAGAAAGAAAGGAAGGAAGGAAGGAAGGAAGGAAGGAAGGGAAGGAGGAAGGAAGGAAGAGAGAAAGAGAAAGAGAAAGAGGGGAAAGAAAGGAAGAAAGAAAGAGAAAGAAAGAAAGAAAGAAAGAAAGAAAGGAAGAAAGAAAGAAGAAAAAAAAGCCTATAGGAGGCACCAGGACAGCCTCAGCCTAAACCAAAGGACAATTAATTGGCTCACTTCCCTCATGAACTCTTGTAGGCCATGGCAACCAGAGAGCAGGAGTCCTCAAATTTGAAGAGCAATGCCCCCACATAGCTTCTTGGATTAGAATCACAGATCCATGTTGCCATGGGAATAGTTGCCAAGCTTCTATCCAGATTCTGACACTGGAAACTCAGAGGCTTTATTCACCTCCTTGGTCCTGCATTTCCTCTCCTGTGAAAAACCTACTGCCCTGAGGTGTTTGAGAGGATGAAAATGCTTTGGTTGCCACATGGAGGGTAATCAGAGCCATCCATACTCAGGAGCCATCAAGGTAGAGTCGTCAAAGCTAACCCATCTTTCAGCCTCCATTTGTCCCAAGTCAAGCACTGGGAATTCTGGTACCAGACAAGAGATGACTTCTTACCATGCAGCAGGTCCTCCTCTACCCTGACCTTCCTTCTAAATGGACTTGGATGCTGTCTTCAATCCTGTGCACTTCAGACGTGTAAGACTGGTGTTTGTACTAACCAGCTGCTATATGTGGATGCCCACTAAGTTCAAGGACTGGCAAAGCTGGACTCATAGGGCCCCATTACTTTTAGCATTGTATTCCTTCTTCATGGGCTTTGTTATTGCCTTATGAAGTCAAGTCATTGGAATCCCCAACTCCCCCAGAGTTAGAGGATTTAGAACTGAGATACTGGATCTTAGATGACAACCTGGCACCCCCTGCTCAAACAGCTAGCATGGTAGGAGCAGCAAGCAGTAATGCTTTATGAATTCCCACTTCCCAAGATCGCCTTCCTGGGTGGACAGGGGAGCCTGCAAGTCTCATTGTTCCTAAGTAAATTTCTCTAAACTACATGGGAATTTCTGGAAGGCTGTTCTTATTGGCTGTAAAAATTGTTGGATCAGCAGGGTCCTATTCTCAGAGTTAAGAGACTAGGCCACTAACTCCAGCTATGTAGCCCTGGGAAAACCTTTACTTATTTGGGTCTTCATTTTCCTATATGCCAAATGGAGGTAATTGGGTCAGGTTCAGCTTCCTCATGTTCGTCGGTTGGAGAATGAGAGGAAATAAGCACATGACCATTTAATAACCAACTCCAATTAAGTGATTTTCAAATAAAATTATTTTTCTGAGAAAGAACAAGGCCTGGGCAAGATGAAGACTTCATTTCTTTTGTGGGGGTCTTGCCATATAGTCTGGTTGTATTCTCGAAACCTGGAATTTTCTGTGCACCCTTGTGCACAGAGAAACAGCACCCCACCTGCCCCTCCTAACCCAGTTCCTTTCCACCACATGCGCCCTGTCTTAACCCTTTTTAGTCAATAAAACAATTGCTCAATCAACAAACATTTATTGATCATCTTGTGTGTGCCCAGCACTGTGACACTCGGGTATACATACAGACAGGTCTAAGATATAACAACAGCCCTCCAAGTACTTACAGTGAACGTTTGATATCACACAGATGGACAGACAGACAGACAGACAGACACACACACACACACACACACGTGCACATTCGAGGACTATCTAGTTATCAATCAAAATTATAACTAATAAGCGATTTATATATTGGGGAATTTGAGGAGGGAGCGGTACGAGCAGGAAGGAGTGGTCAGAGAAGGCTCATTGAAGGAGGTGATGCCGAGCAAGTTCTCCAGGCATGGGATCTGAAGAGGAAATGGCTTCCATGTTGGTAAAACAGCTTGAACATAGGTAACACCGTAGAAAAAGGAAAGGCGTGTTAGAGGAAACCTCATGGACGGGCCTCCCTGGCTGGCACTGAGGTTTGGACGAGGTGTGCTGGGCATCTTCTGAAGCTGATGATAATAGGCTGGTGGGGGAAAAGTCCGTTTCTGGTCCCCACCTATCACAGGGGAAATGGAGCTTTTTAAGACCTCGAAAGTGAAACATTTCAGCTGAGAAGCATTCTCTGTTCCCCCACCTGAAGCACAATCCCAGACGGCAGTTCATCTATCACTCAGGTCATAGATGTCCACCCTAGAGACCTTGCATACCTGCCAAAATACCTTCTGATGGGCGACGACATGAATATTAAAAGTGACCAACGACTTATCTGGCGCTATGGTCTTTCAAAGGCTCTGTAGTGCTCTGAGTATAGACCCAAACGAAGGGTTCCTTTCCGTTAAGTCTGAAGTTTCTGGTAGGGCTTCCTCTATGAGACAGTAGGAGCACATACAACAGCCACTCTCCATGTCCACCCAGCTTCTTAGATACCAAAATCCTTATTTTTTTCTTGGCCAGGGTTAAGGCGTAGTACCTTTCTTAGTCCTCTACAGTTTGCACATTAAAGGGCAGTTCTAGAAAAACTGGTTTACTGTCCCCAAGGAAACCTTTGTCTGCGGCTCCAAGTCTTGTGGCTTAGCCAGGAGGCTAGGCCGGACACCCCAGAGGGCGGCAGGTGGCTCCGGTGGTAGTTGTTAACTGCAGCTTCTTGGCCATGCCTCCGCAGAGTCAGAGGGCTGCAGCCCTGTGCTTTCCTGGAGGAAGTGATTCTGATTGTTTGGTGGTCCCAGGCGGCCTCCCATCCTGCACCCACTTGCTTTCTGCTGGATGCCATGAGATAGCTTTCCTTCAGTTCATCCACAGCCCAGT
Organism: Arvicola amphibius; assembly: GCF_903992535.2. Taxonomy (NCBI): domain Eukaryota; kingdom Metazoa; phylum Chordata; class Mammalia; order Rodentia; family Cricetidae; genus Arvicola; species Arvicola amphibius. The sequence goes on along the minus strand of NC_052065.1, from coordinate 90,914,198 downwards.
CTGGACACGGTTACATTCATAACAAAAGTGGGAGAGAGGCCTCAGTCCATTTCTTGGGATGGAGGTTTGAGAAGGGAGCTAGAGCCATGCTCACAGAAGCCACCACTGTTTTTTCCTCTCTGTCCTCCAGCAATTGAGTTAAGAGCCAACTTTAGCCAGAGGCAGAGGGTCTTCTGATCATAGACAGTCAGTCAGTGGGTTTTGATTAGTGGGTTGGGGGCATAGATTTCCAGGTAAACCAAAGATCAGAAGGCATCTCTGGGCTTAGCCAAAAGTGGCTCTAGGTTGAGCATTAAAGGTACAGAGGTGCTTTGGTGAGGCAAGGTAAGGGAACTAGAAAGGCTGGCTTGGTGAGTGTCCTTGGTAATTCCACCAACATGCTGTCACACCAGTCCCCATCTCTGCCTTCACTCCCATCCAGTAGCCAAAGTCAATCTATCCTCAGCAGCTCCTTACACATGATTCAGTGGCAATATCCCTTGCTTGCGACCCTCAGGACATTGTCCACTATTTGTTTTGTCCCATACCCTACCCCACCCCACCCCTAGTTCTGGCCCCTGGCTCTTCACACATACCCAGTCAAGCTGTAGGAGTTGAACTCACTCTTGGCTTTGGGCTGTTGGCTAGGCCTTGGAGAGCTCCTAGTAGCAAGAGGCTGGGCCTGGTAGCCATCGTAGTAGTTGGTACGATTCCCCTGAGGAGAGCAGGAAAAGCAGAGGATGACTCCAGCCACCAGGGAGAATAGGGCTGAAATAATGCCCAAGTAAAGAGCCTCTCCAATCTCGAATTTCATGCTATCAGGAACCAGTGGTGAGTAGAAGTCCCGAAGGATGCCGTGAAGATTCCAGGCAACTGGGATAAAACCCAGGATGCCGCCGAGGATGAAGAAAACTCCACCCACAACAGCCACTCTGTCCTTAGCTCGAGATTCCTGGCAGAACACTGTGCATCTCATGCCCACCACAGAGATAATGCAGGCCAGTGAGGACATAGCACTGGATGTCACCATCATGGCCTGGGCAGCCTGGATGTCGGCAGGAAGTCCTAGAAGTGTACTGTAGATATCACACTGGGTGATGCCCGTACTGTGCGTAGCACACTCCATCCAGAGGCCCTTGGAAAAGCCAACGGCTGTCACGATGCTGGCACCAACATAAGAACTTGTTCGCCAGTTGGGAAGCAGCATGGCAATCGATGTGCCTAAGAGCCCCAAAAGGCCTAGGATGTAACCCACCAGTTGGACGCCAAGGGAGGCCATGGCAGACCTCTCAGTATAAGTCTCTTCGGAGCCCGTTCGCTCGTCTTTTGGCTGCTGCTCTTGTTTCTTGGATCCCGGACTCTAATCCCTCATTTCACAGTGTCTCTGGCAAGCTGACTTCTTTCCTTCTTACAAGTGTCTGTGGGTGGTCACAAGCAGGCTCAAGAAGGCATCTAGAAAACCTTTAAAAAAAAAAAACCACCATAAACCAGATTAAATATTGACCAGAAGCTTATGAGAAACCAGAAAACGCTGGATGCCTTTTGACCTTTGTTATCTTTAAAAATAACACATGAGAAAGGAAAAAAACTTTGGAGGTAGAGCCAAAATGTCATCACCTCCTGCGTAGGCACATGCTTTATGTTGGCAGTCAGACAAAGGCAGGGGCCAGACAGATGGCTGCTTTCCGAGAAGGTAGTGATGGCAAGAGCACTTGTTCTGTGTTAACGCCACCGCTAGTCTCCAAGGCCTGCTGTTTAACATATTACCAAGCAACTGCACCACGGGGCCCCTCAACTGCAGTCTGAGGCCAAACTCCAGGAGACTGGATCCTGTGGAACAAGTCTTAGAATGTGGCCTTGGACTCCAGCCTGCTAGCGGTTGCTAATAGCCAAGGGACTAAAAAGAGGACTAGCTTAGCCCAGAACCATTTTGTCTAAGGCAATAATGTGCTTCCAGGGCAGGTCAGGGTGAGCAGCAAAGCTTCCTGTCCATTCTCTGAGAGATCAGATCTTTCTAATCTTGTCCAGATCCATCCCTCCCTACAAGGTAGCGCAGGGGTTCCTTATATATAGGACAAAGGTATAGGACACTGGCTATTTCCTGTCTCCTCTCTGAACAGATGATCCCATGGCCAGCCTCATTAAATCATTTTGCCTAAGGCAATAATGTGCTTCCAGGGCAGATCAGGGTGAGCCGCAAAGCTTCCTGTCCATTCTCTGAGAGATCAGATCTTTCTAACCCTGTCCAGATCCATCCCTGCCTCCAAGGTAGCGCAGGGGTTCCTTATGTATAGGACAAAGGTATAGGACACTGGCTATTTCCTGTCTCCTCTCCGAACAGATGATCCCATGGCCAGCCTCTCAAATGACATGGGAGGTCTCGAGAGAAAAGCTGTTCCAGGTCCTGGGAGTCCTCCAAGTCCCTGGTTTGTCAGAGACGGTAGAAAAAGAGGAGGGAAAGGAAACTGCTCCCGAGTTAGCGGGCTTCGCAAGAGGTAGTAAGCAGGCATTCAGTGAGAGATGGGATTTTGCAGCGTTAGCAGCTTTCTCACTCCTTTCCAAGGCTCAAGGTACAAAGGTCACACACCTCCCCCCACCTTCTGCAAGACTGTTCAGCCCGCTGATTTCCAACCCAATACAGCATTGCTACTCCATCTTCACCTTCCTCCAAAAATCTGGGGGGGGGGGGGAGCTAGAGAGATAGCTCAGTGGTTAAGAGTACTGGTAGCTCTTCCAGAGGACCTAGGTTCAATTCCCAGCATCTACATGGGGGGCTCAGCTCATAACTGTCAGTAACTTCAGCTCCAGTTCCGATTCGCTCTTCTGGCCTCTGCAGATGCCAGCCTACAAGTGATACATAGCCATACATACAGGCAAAGCACTCATATGCATAAACTAAAACAAGCAAATGTTTTAAAATCTCTCCCGTTGCTCAGGGATCCATTCTTTCCCGAATTAAAACTCTAGAAATGAGCAAGCACATCTACTCTGTTACCTAATCTGTTCCTTATCCAAATCTGAATTTTCAGTGGAAACTCTCTTAATAGCGTAGGCAAAGGGATCTTCTAATAAAAAAATTCCAGGAGGATTGGGATTTAGCACAGTGGGAGCGTGGAAAATCTCATGACAACCTCATTTGACATTTTCAAAAGAACACAGCACCTCCCCCTCTGTACCTCCTGATCGTTTCTTGCCTGGGTCTCCATCCAGACCAATATCCCAGGAGAGAACCTTGACACCCTGCTCCCATTTATCCTTGCATTACTATGAAGTTCCGCTAGTTCTGTCTTCTGAGCTACTTGAAATGTGTGACTCTGGCTTCTCATCCCCACCACTACTTTCTAGTGCAGGACTTCAGCATCCTGTCTTCCTCGTCTCGGGAAACAGGAGTTTTGTAGTTGCTCTTACATCCAGTCCTCTCTTCCAATTCAGTCTCCATATGGTTGCCATGGTGATCTTTCAACACGTTAATCTGAAGAAGTCATCTGAGTGTGTGTCCACATGCAGGTGCCCACATGTAGGTGTGTGGACAGACACGCAAATAAATATTCACGGGTGGGGAGAGTGATGCCACTTGATGCATAGACTGTGGAAACTAGGTATTTTCTTAATTTTTCTCCATGTTATGTTTTGAATTTTTTCTTTTCAGTTTTTTCGAGACAGGGTTTCTCTGTGTATCCTTGTCTGTCCCGGAACTAGCTCTTGTAGACTAGGCTGGCCTCAAACTCACAGAGATCCACATACCTCTGCTTCCCGAATGCTGGGATTAAAGGCGTGTGCCACCATGGCCCAGCATGTTTTGACTTTTTTGGTAATTTATTTTATCATGCATCTATGCATACATGTGCATGCATGTGGAGGTCAGAGGACAACTTGTGGGGAGTTGGTTCTCTTCTTCCACCATGTGAGTTACGATATCAAATACAAGCTCACCCTCTGCCTTTTTTTTTATGAGATGTTCTTGCTGAACCTGGAGCTTGTTGTTTTGGCTGGCAAGTGAGGCCTTGTAATCTTCCTCCTCCTCTCCCACTCTGAGTGCACACACCTCCACACCCAGTTTTTTTTACATTTTCTTGGGGGTCTGAACTCGAGTCTTCATGCTTTCACAACAAGTCTTAAGACATTCTAGTGGCCCACTGTTGCCCAAAGGAAAAATTCCAAATTTGTTTGCGCTCCATGAGCCCCAGGATTCGCCTCTTGCTATTCACCCACTCATACTTCATACGGTGGCTGAGCTAAACTGTTCTCAGCTCTTCCGTCATGCCATGTGGTGTTTTGCTCCCACGTCTGAGCACAGGCTGTACTGTAAGGAATGTCTTGAGAACTCAGCTTGGATATCTTTGATTCTAGACATGGTCCAGTGCCCCTCTTCTATATTTTCTCTAAAGATTTTTTTATGTAGGCAAATGTCTTATCTCTGTGAAATGTCTGTGTGCCCATATGTGCAGGGTCTTTGGGTACTAAAAGAGGGCATTGGGTTACCTGGTACTAGAGTTATAGATGGTTATAAGCCAATGTGTAGGTGCTGAGATTTGAACCTGGGTCCTCTGGAAGAACATCCAATGCCATTCACCACTGAAGCATCTCTCCAAAACACTCTTCTGTATTATTTTAGTATCTTATATTCATGTACTTCCATCATCACCATAATGGCAATAATTACAACAACGTGCATACTACTTATTGCTTCCTTTTTGTTAGTTTTTGTTTTGTTTTGAGACAGCATTTCATTATGTAGGCCAGGTCTGCCTGGAACCCACTGTGTAGCCTGAACTAGCCTCAAACGTGTGGTCTTCTTGCCTCAGCCATCCAAGTGATAGGAATACAGGCATGCACCATTGTGCCAGGATATATAGTGTTTCTCATGAGATGATTATAAGCACTTTGTATGTGTTGATTAAATATTAACCATTTCATGATAGATATACGAATACTCTCTACTGCATAATAGGCAAGAAAACTAAGGTCATAACATACTTGGGTTATATTGTAATTACCTGTTTAAACTCAGTTTTCTCTGCGTGTATGGGAGCTACTTGATGGTAGCAATGGTTTCTTATTATGTCTGTATTTCAAATGCCTTATACAGTGCCTTAACCCTAAATAACTGTTTAAACATGATTTTGGGGAAAAAAAACGGAGACTGGGTCTTTCTATGTGACCCTACCGGTCTGGTACTTGCTATGTAATCCAGGTTGCCCTTGGGCTCCTACCTTTATCTCCTAAATTCTGGGATTACAAGTATGCCCCAGCTCGCCTAGCTGCTTAATGAAAGAATAAAAGCAGTAAACAGGTTTCAAGGGCCCCAGGAGACCATAATGAGTCCGTGAACATTGCAGAGACAGGATTACCAAGATGTTGCCCGTGCAGAGAATAAAGGGGATCAGAAGAAGAGGGGATACCTAGAGGAGGACAAGATGGAGAAATACACGGTAGCGCTCCTCTGTCTTTTCCTCCCTCCCTTTTTTCCTCCCTCGTTCTCTTCATTTGTTGACTAGCCTGCCTGTTTAGTTGAAGGGGAAAAGCATGCTAGACTTGTGACATGCTTTCACAGTGTAAGACACAGCCTTGGTGGCCCTGTCCATCAGCGCTGCTGTGATGGCAGTGTCTGTGCAAATCAAGGCAGGTGCCAGCGCCCATGTAGCAAGCTTTGCCATGCACAGCTATGACAAGGGGCTAGTCCTTTCCTGGCACCGATTTTCTTCTGTTCCTCTAGTAACAACCGTGCCTATCCGGGTCTCAGATGCACATCTCAGCAAGTCTCCGAAGTAAGCATCTTCCTGGTGAATAGTTCACATTTTCAACACTTTTTAAAGCGCCCTTCCCCCCTACCGCTCCCTTATTATGCAGCTATTACTGTTAGTCTTGACCTTTCTCTTTTCAGCTGGCCTTCCTAACCCCTTGAATAATGCTGCCACCACTTGACCTTTGCACACACTTCTCTGCTGTCACCTTGCTTCTGCCGTTTGCTCTCCACTGAGAGTGCTCTCAACAAAGTTAATCATTTCCTGCTTCTAACATCTAACATTCATCTATCTGCCATCTTCCCTTGCCTCTCGCCTTCTGACGTCTCCCTTGATTCCTATAGTGCTTCCAATGCTGCCATTCTTCTTCCTCTCTTTTAAAGGCAGGACTTCCAAATGGCACTGTGGCTGGCTTTGATACTCACTGTGTAGCCCAGGATAACTTCAGACTCCCAGCAAATCCTCTTGCCTTAGCTTGACAATGGCTGTTAAAGTCATACCTCTCCCATAGATCTCGCTTTTGCATTCAAGGTTTGTCTGGACAGCTGCATTTGGAATGGTCACCCACGAATGTATTAATATATTAATGGCACCCCAAACTCAATACACACAAAGCTGAAGTCTCTGCCCACTGTTTCCCATCCTCAAACTGTCCCTCACACACTATGCCCTATCTCAGTAGTATAATCCACCATCCAGAAACCCAAGGCAGCAAGCCTTGATTTTTCAGTCTTTCTGTTTTCTTTGTTTTTTTCTTCTTTCTGAGATAGTATCTTGCTATATAGCTCAGGCTGACCTTGAACTTGTAACAATCCTTCCTCTTTAGCCTCTGAATTCTGGGATTATAAGAATGAGTCACCACAACTGACTTCCTTGCGTTTTCTTGACATGAAATCGTAAGGAAGTCTTGCCAGATATACGTTCAAAATAAAACACAAGTGTATCTATTTTGCTCTCTCCACTGCCTAAACCTTAATTTAGCCCACACAGCCAACATCTCTTGTCTACTGGAAATCGCATAGGCTAGATTGGTCTCGTTAATTCCACTTCAACCCTGCCCCTGCACTCAGTTATCAAACTAGTCACGAAGGCTCTTCCTAAAGTGTAAATCCAGTCGTAGCTGTCATGCTGCCCCTTGTCATGCTTAAAAGACTTAGGAACTTTTGATTCCTTTCGAGAGAAGGTTCGGTCTCCTAGGAAACCAGGGAAGGTTTTCTATCATCTGACCTCATACTTTTCTTCTGAGTCTCATCTCTAACCATTATCCTCCCATTTCATGCCTTATGCCTTTAGACTGACCTCCCCCGCCACGCATGTGCACATACCTGTGCACACCAATTCATCTGTATCTGAGCATCTGCCTTTGTGTCCAAGCCTTGGCATCTACCATTTGTCTGGAGACTTGCTGATTATCCTTTAGTATTATAATCATCCATTTCTGAGAATTATTCTTGGACCCTCCTCCATTCCTTGTTCCTCCCTTTCAAACATGCAGATGGGTGGAGAACTACCTTAAATATTTTGTTGAGGAATAACTACTGGCTCTCAGAGAAGATGCTTGGACCCCCTAGCTTTCTTGGGATGGCAACAGAATGAAGCTTGAACCAGGCATGGTGGCAGATACCTGTAATTCCAACAGTCAGGAGGTAGAGACAGAGTTGTGGCAAGTGAGAGGCCAGCATGGGCTACATGGGGAGTTCTGAGTCAGTGTCAGCTACACAGCAAGGCTCCATCTCTAAAACAAGCAAGCAAAACCAGCACAGCAACCCTCAGTTTCTCCAAGAAAATCAAAGGTTCTCCAAGAGGAGAAGCTCTCCTGAGAACCAGGCCTGACTTAGTTTTTGTGAGAGGAAGCATCTGGAATGCAGCCAAGAACATGCCCTACCGGAAGGCCGGATCTTCAGAGAGGGACTTGCTGTTGCGTGGAGCAAGTGGGAGGAAGGAACACTGTTGGAGTTTGTTCAAATGGGAAAAATGGCTTTCTGGGAGGTAATTGTCCCTTCCGGACAGGAAGACAAAGTTGGCAAACTATCCCATAATTGGGTGGTGCGGTGAACCAGGCTGGATTCATCTATGATGAGCAGGAGAACTGAGGACAGACACCGTGAAGATGACGGATCCTTCCCTGGCTGTCCAGAGTTCTAGTTGCTTGTCTCAGTGGTACCTACAACCTGCTGAGGAAATCCCCCGAGTTTCTTATGCCTGACTTTGTTCATCAGTAGAATTAGGTAGCGAAGAGAGGAGGCCATTTATACATACACAGAAGACTAGGAAGCTGCTATTTGAAGCAGAAGGCTTTAAAAGAAACCTTTCTTTCAGGAGTCCTTCTGAAAGTCAGGTACCACCTACCTTGAGGATTCAGAGACTCTAGGCCTTGCTACCTGAATTCGGCTCCTGGGAGTGAAGCCAGCACCCTCCATGGCCAAAAGCTGACCAAGAAAGTTCCCTCTGGCCCTTTACCTAATCTTCCTTAGGGGAGGGATTGGAACTGCAGGAGAGGATTAAGAGGGTCATGCCTGACTTAACTCCTTCTCGCCAGGGCAGTTGCCTCGATAGTCTCCCCATCTATGGTGCCCGGTGTGTCTCTATGGATGATACGCTCAGAAACATGAATGTGGCAGGACCTTGAGAGTCTCTGGCTCAAGGAAGGACCTGATGCAGCCTCTGTTAAGAATGGAAGCCATCAAAGCCTGTTTGCCCGTCATCCTCATGTCTCTATCCCTTGATTTCACAGCTCCTCAGAGGAATCTGAGACCATTTCTCTCTCCCCTGTACCCTACTCCCACATCCCAAGGGCTCAACCTTTCTGCATCAGCCGATAGATGACAACTATGGGAATTACACCTAGAATAAGGGATTTTATAATTTTCTTTAAAAAGAGGTTTATATTTGTCCAGATCACCAAAATAAAAGCACGCATAATTCAAAGCACGGGGAACCCCAGAAAGGAAGGATTTGTGAGACAAAAAGCCCCGCCACTGTCTCCCTACCTATAGGTGCTGTGAGTGTTTTGGCTCCAACTCTATTTTTAGAACACTTGAAAAGAACAGTGTCTGAGATGGGGGCATTCATGGAGAGAGATTGAGGGGCTTGAAAGGAGAGTCACAGGGGACCCCACCTTCTGTTGCCCCTTAAGCTCTCATGCCCAGGAGGGCATTGTTGCTTCCCATCCTGCCAAGCCTCCTGTGGTCCAGCAAAGGGAAAGCTCCAACCCCTTCCTCCTGTATTATCCTGGGTTCCTTCATTTCATATGAGCTGATCTGAAGAAAGGATCTTCTGGCCCTTCACCTTAAAAGACAGCAAAGTGTGTTACAGCTTGAAGACAGCACATAGTGCCTCCAACCCATGTGCCACTTCCATATCTTTCTATCCGCATCCCAAGGTAGCCCAACCTGACTCCATCATGGGCTCCAGTGAGGGCAGCTAGGTTTGAAACCGTCCACCTAAGTGGGCCTGAAGGACAGCACCTGCGTCAGGATACTTACAGAGAAGCTGCTGCTTTGAAGAGGTCCCGCTGAAGAGATGGCCCTGGGGGCTGAGGCCTGGGTCCTGAGGAAGGTAAACTGGTTCCAAGGGGCCACAGACTGTGTGGTAAGGGATTTCTAATTGTTAGCCACAGCTTTGCAAAAATCCACCTGTAAGTCTAAGCCTTCTTACAGATGAGAATTAAACCCCTGGAGGCTGGAAAAAATTGAGGTACTCTTTCAAAAATGTTTGGTGGGTTTTATGTTTACCCTGTCAAAAACTCCAGCTGCGCTTTTGTGTGGTAGACCTCGGTGAGCCCAGGGGAAACCTTTGGGGAGGGGGATTTGGGCCAAGGAGGAATTTAGAAAATTCCTGCTTTGGGGGGAGGGGAGAGAAGGGTGTTCTGTTATGCCCATTAGGTGTCCCTGGCTTGCAGCCCCAAGGCTCAGCAGGAAGTAACCCTCATAAACAGGCCTGGGTGGACTAGGGCCCAAGTGGTCTGGCACTGCAGTCCTGTGCTGCCAGGCCTCCAAGGACTCTTTAACTCACGGTGGCTCTTTGGTAAGGCCCCCAGCCCTACTCCCCCTCCAAGGCCAACTTCCCAAAGGAAAACATGCATATCAGAGATTTGTTATCAGAAATTTTAGGGTGAAAACCTGGGATCTTGCAGACCCAGCAAACTAGGCTTCACCATTGCCTGTCCTATGTCAAAGACCCAAGAAATAGCAAAAAGCAGAAAAAGGAGATTCATACAATATGGGAACTTTAGGAAGAAGAATAAATGAAGGGGCTCAGGGATCCGGCAAGTTCATCTTCAGGGTGTTGACCTGAGGATTAGGTTTCTGTAGAAGGAAGGTGTGCATGCTTGACAATCCTGGTTATGGGACAGTTCTGCCCATTGTTGATTGTCTGTATCCCTAGCTCCCCTCTGTCCTGCAAGGTGGTCTGATATCTCATGTACAATTTCTTCCTGGGAAGCAAGTTCCTCCTTTGCCTGGCCAGGGCTTCTTCCCCACCAGGCTCCAGCCTTGCCCCTCTCCCACCAGGCTCCAGCCTTGCCCCTCTCCCACCAGAGTCCACCTTTGCCCCGTCTCCCATCAGGCTCCAGCCTTGCCCATCTCCCAACATGGGATTCCTGGGGAATTTTAATTCTTTCTATGATTTTTTCAACAGTTTGATAGTCTAAGGGAGAGACATAGGCATCTCTTTTTAAAACATGTTCTCTGGGCTAGGGAATGTAAGTCAGCTGATAGAGAGCTTGGTTTGATTCTCAGTAACCATAAAACTGGGCATAGAGCCCAGACCTGTAACCCCAGCATATGGGCGGTGGAGGTAGGAGGTTCAGAAAGTTTGAGACCAGTTGAGCTATATAAGACCTGAACTCAATAAACAAACAAAAAACAAACAAATAATAAATAAATAAATAAATAAACAAAGCTGACTATATGAGGGTAGTCTCCCTTTCTCTCGTCTTCTCTCCTTCCTCCTTTCTTTTCTTTATCCCTCCCAGAAAAAGAATATCTTTTCTTCTACCAAGAGAGATTACAGATGCAGTCCTTGTGGGCTTAGAGCAGGTCTGGCACAGTGAGCCTGACAAGGCTACCATAATAATAGGCCTCTTACACCCCACCACCAAACACAGAAGTACTAAATACTATGCCATTTGAGTACCCTTAAAAGTTCTGTATAGTGCAATGATTAGGGTTCCTCATCAAGTAGAACACAATCATTTCCCTCTCTCTCTCTTTTTTTTAAAAAATCGTGACAGGTTATCTATGTAGCCCAGGCTAGCTTCAAATTCACTGTGCACGTCATCATTTCTAAAGACTGCACCATAGAGCTGTTCCCATACCAATTAAAAATCAGAGCTTTTGAAAATCTCCAATACCTGCAATGTAGTCCATCATGTAAAATGCTTTCTTTAACCATAAGCAGACATTTTGTATATACCATTTTCTTTTGCTAGTCAAAAGAAATCTCACCCTTCCATATAACCGCAACAAATTCCTAGGCCTGGAATTACTTGAGTAGAGGGTATTTACTTGGAAGGGTTAACACAATATATTAAGAAACAAAGATGGCTGCTGCCGTCTCCAATGGAGAAATGTCAGCCCAGTGAAGTGAAAGAAGCAACTTCCTAGCAACTCAAGGTGAGTTAGACCTGGTATCTAGGTGTCTAGTTGAGTAAACTGTGACTCCTGGGGAATCCCGTATAGAAATGGTCTTCAGGCCAGGGACCACTCTACAGACCACTGTGCTGAGACTTTTCTCACGCGTGCTCTCACTGAGCGAGCGCAGAGCAAAAGCACACCCAAGTACTAACCCTGGCCCACTCTGGACTTGGACTCTGAATCAGTGTACTTTAGGTGTTTGGTTTTGTTTGTTTTGTTTTAAGTAATATCAAAGCAAAGAGATTTGTTGCCTAGGGAGAATTCAGGGAAGCAAAGCAGAATTCATCGTCTTTCCTAAGATGGCCCATCCCTGCCTTTCAGGTATGAATGGGTCACTGACTACCCCCGACCCCGCCAATAGTATGCCTGTCCCCCTTGGCAGGCTTGACAAGCTAAGGTCAGTGAGGCCTGCACCAGGCCTGGGGACTCAGTATGAAAGCAGGCAAGGCCATAGGGGCAATACGGACAGCACGCTAATCCTCTAACCAGCTCTGTGACCCTGAGCAAACCTTTCCATCCTTTTTTTTTTTTTCAGGCTCCCCACAGCTGACTCTTCAAGCCCAGACTAATGAATCTGAAAGTGTTTTGACACTTCAAAAATGCTGGCTGTAGGCAAGATGTTTGACTTCGTGGTGCTGGGGCAGCTTATCAGCTCTCAGTGATACTGGGCAAGTGAGGATAGAAAAAGGCAGGAATCTTACGGGCAGGCGCCAGGGCGGATGAGGGCACTGTGTTCGAAGGATGTGGTTACTGTGTTGGCAAGCATTCAAGGACTAGGTTCTAACAATGCTTCACACAGGTCGGCATTGACAGATCCTGGTGGCCCCCTGCCAAAGTGTATAAGCCCTGGGTTTTAAGGTTGCCAGGGATCTTAGTGATGATTCTGCTGAGACCCCCGGGTGAGATCCAACCAGCCTACCTCGGGAGAGGATGGAGAAGAATACAGAGGAAAGGGGGAGAGCAACAGTCTGGAGAGAGCAGGCGCTGGCTAAGGAGAAGAGTGAGTGTGAGAAGGAAGGGTGCGGGGGTGGGAGGAAGGAAGGTCTGAAAGGGGACAAGGAGAAGAGGGCGGAAGAGGTGAGAGAGCAGTCTTTGAGGAAGAGGATGGAAGTCATCTAGATAAAGCAAGGTCTTGGAGAGGGATGAGATGGTGTGATGGGAAGAGAAGTCTAGAGCTGGTGTTATAGCTTAATAAGCAGACCGTTTGCCTGATGTGCAGGAAGCCAGGGGTTCTGTGAAGCATGGCATAAAGCTGGGCATGGCGTGTATCCATGATCCTTATACAATCAGAAGCGGAAGCGGGATTGCCATGGCTTCAGGGCCAACCTGTGGTACATGGTGAATTTCAAGCTAACCTGGACTACAGAGACTATGTCTCAAATAACAATAATTCACAGAACAGCAAGAAGGAAACAAGATTAAAGGAATCTAGAAGGACAAACAACAGCAACTTGAGGCAGGAATAAGGACAAAAGGACTCTGGGAAGAGTCGGCGGGTCTGTGTCAGGGGAAAGATTTGAGATAGTGCTACCTGATCATTCCACCAAACCAAGACTTTCTTGTCACCAGTGACCCCATGTCAAAAAACCCAGTAGCTACTTTTGAGGCCTTAGCTTCCCTTACTTCCTTACAGCTTCCTATACGCTCCATAGGTATCCTCATGAGATACCCTTCTCGGCGTCTGACACAATACCCCCATGGTTTTCACCCTACCTCTTGAACTCCTTTGTCCTTGGCTCCTTCTCCTTTTTCAGACAGCAAAAATTGGTGTTTCATAAAATTAGAGAGCTGAAGAATGATTGCCAGAGCCTCAGAAGGACATGGAATGAGAGCAATGGGGAGTTAATGATTAATGGGGACCTGGGCGCAGTTGTATAGGGCAGATAGCGTCTAATGTGCCATGTCTTCATAGGTTACTTAGGGTTGACAGCAATTAATGTTTTAAAAAAGCTATTGAGGAGGATCTCGAATGTTTCCCATACAAGTAAGTAACAATTATTTCAGGTGGGGATGGGGAGGTGCCTTGGATGTTAAGAGCACTGGCTGCTTTTGCACGGGACCCTGGTTTGATTCCCAGCATATACATGGCTGCTTACAACCATCTGTAACTCCAGTTACAGGGGGTTTGATGCCTCCTTTGGCCTCCGAAGGCACTGCACACATATGGTGCATAGACATACATCCATTTACATGAAATAATAAAATAAAGAGGAATTTTAAAGACTCCTTTGGGGTTATGGTCATATCAGATATCCTAATCTGATGATTACACACTGTACACATGCATCAAAACATCACACTGTGTTGCATGTTATGTGCCAATTAAATATTTCAAAATATTTTAGGGGTCTGAGGTTATATAAGTGGCAAACTGCTTGCCTAATATACGTATGGGTGTTTCTAGCAAGAGTGGGAGGGAAGTAAGAGAGGGTGGAGGAAATAGTTGGAATGCGTTATATACATGCCTGAAATTGTCAAATAACAAAATTGATTGATAAAATTTGGGTGCTTCTCAAGAGCCTGGCTCAAGCTGTTTCCTCTGATTCTGCATTCCCACTCTCGGACGCCTTCCGTGTCCTGAATAGTCTCAGTTACCCTGTGCAATTGGATGGCTTCCACAACATCACTGTCAGTTCCGGTTTTTCTGAGCTTTACATCTCTCTGTACTGGTATCTTCTTAGTGGCTCCTTGCGCCTCAAATCAGGTCCTTTTTTTGTTGAGAGGTAATCTTAATATGTAGCATAGATAGACCTCTGGCTCACCGTTCACTGCCTCAGCCTCTCAAGGGGTAGGATTACAGGTCAGTGCAACCATGACTGGCCCAAAATTATGCCCTTAATTCCTCTTTGAACTAAAACCAGTCCTCCTTCATGATTCTGTATTTGAAAAAGCTGGTTTCTTAAGCCCGAAACCTCAAAGTTGGCCTTGATTTAATTTCCTCTGCCCATCTCAACTGGAAGTCCTTCTGATCCTGTCTCCCACCTGTGGCTTTTTCATTCCTCCAGCTGGTTTCCACTCCCTGCCTTTATTGCCAGTGTCTCCTGCCTAGACAAAGCTACAGCTTCCTGTTTGTGGCCCTCTGTCAGCTCTGACTACAGTACCTCTGAATGCTCTAGTGCGCCACACTGATTGTCTCTCTCCCTCAAGACACTTGCCGCCTCTTCCTTTCAGCTTCTCAAGCCTGCCGCGTACTCCTTCAGCTGAAGATCTTTACAACCCCGATTCTCTTGGCCTGGAATTCCTGCTCTGTCTAGAAACTTCTCCCTTAGCTCTCAGTTTACACGTTGCTTACCTGATGCTTGGTGACCCTTTGCTGCTTATCCCTCCCCTCTGCACCCAAAGCAGTTTATTATCCCCTTTCGGTCCCCTCACCCCCACTCCCAGTCCTCCTGGGAGGTAGTGGCTGCTCCCCTTTCACACACTGGTCTATAATTGCCCAGAGAGCGTGGCTTTTATTCATCATTTTCATTAATCTATTCTACAGCCATTAGCAGATAGTAGGGTTTCCATAGAACAGATTCAATTGAACTGAGAAGACAATGTAATAAGAAAGAGAAGTGGGGGATATATCAGGGATCGGAGGACGTTGGGAGAAGAGGGAGATACAAGAGGATTCTGTAACAGAAACACACATGGAGAAGACTTCTTGGGAGTACAAGAGAAAAGTCTACAGATGTCTTTGCGAGACAAGAGAGTATGATGGTGTTTGAGGACATTTGAGGACATGGACATGAGATCTAGGCAGAGAGGTGTGGAGTAGGTGGTTATAGTGCACTGTTGCCTGATACATAGATTTGAGAAGGAAGGAGAACCTGGCTGGAGATCTCACAAGGCCCCACCTCTAGATAAAAGCTATATATGCGATTAAAGACTGCTTACAGGCAGAGAATTAGTCTTCCCCGGGGAATTCATCCACAATCTTTTGTCCTGTGCTGGTGCCAATAAACTCCAGACAGGTATGCAGGGTGCCTTTGGAGAGCCCCAGGGCACAATGGTTAGGGTTCACATTGGGAAGGTTATCATGTCCATGTGCACCAAATTGTAATAACAAGGAACATGTTATTGAGGCGTCATGAAAGGCCAAGCCTGTGTTCCTCAGCTGCTAGATGATCCACATCTCAGAGCAGTGGGGTTTCACTAAGATTAATGCAAATGAATTCAAAAACATGTTAGCTGAAAGGTAGCTCATCTCCCGTGACTGCTACTGATGGTATTACTGATCACCACAACTATACGAATGAAGCTCAAATGTGTTCTTCTCAGTCAAGGAAGTCAGACTCCAAAGGGTGCTTACATTTGTGCGGCCTTTTCAGAGTGACGGGATTATAGGGATGAAATGAGGAAGGAGTTGAATGAAATGAAATACATAGGAAGTTGATTTAGTTATCGGACCTCTAACTGTTGCTGCAACAACTCTATGCATTCGTGGATCTAGGCATAGTGGTACCTGCCTGTACTCCTAGCTCTTGTCTGTCGGAAGCAGGAAGAACAGGAGTTCAATCCCCAGTTACATGGTGAGTTCAGGGCCTGCCTAGGCTTCCCGAGAGTCTGTCTCAAAACAACAGCTTCCCAGAGCTGAACAGCAAAAAGAGTGAATTGTGTGTATCCTTACATATTATAAATCTATTATGTGATTAAACAGCACATATCTATAAAAATTGTATTTTTCAAAACAAAAGTTGCATTATATGACTTGCTTGTAAATTTGCTGAATGAAGGAAGGGCAGCCAGATGCTCAGGTTGGCTCTTACACTCCAGCTGACGCTGTGTGTTGTCTGGGGCTGGGTACAGATTGAAAGTCAGGCCTCACAAGGACAGGGACACTGCAACCCTTTCCAGGAACAATTCTAGCACTGACCTACAGATGACTCTTAACTATGGAGAATCTCTCACCTTTGAGAATAGATATAGTGAGATATTCTTACCATTGTATTAGTTACAGAACAAATAGAAATCATCTAATTATAAGCTCACTTTAAATAAGTTTTTCAGTAGCAGGCAAGGAAGTCATAGGTCTTTGAAAGTGAGAAGTGGTTCGTGTGTCCTTGATGGTTTTAAACTACAGGCTCTATACGAGAAGAAATGCACGTAGTCTTTAGATATTGAGAACTGCCTCCCTGTGACAGCCAGCAAGGCCACAGGGACCTCAAAACAGGCTCAGAAGAAAGTAGATTCTGATAACAACCTTGGAAGGAAATGTTTTCTCAGATTCTCCTGATAAGAGCCCAGCCCAGCTGATAATATGACTTCAGCACTGGTAAGACCCTAAGCAGAGAACACAGACGAACCCAACTGGACTTCTGACCTACGTCACTGTGAGATAATAGTGTTGTATTAAGTTGTTAAGTTTGTTGTAATTTCTTATGGCAGCAATAGAAATGAATTGTGTGGGATTCTTTATGATAACTAAACTCCACAAGTGGTAGTTTCTTAATATTTATTTGCAGTGTTGAAACTAAAACCCTATCAACGAACCTTTTGTACTCTGTTACATTAAAATCCCCTGGTTTATCTTGTACTTTGAATGGATCAATTATCCATGCATGGTTTTTTTTAGAACATCATACATTAGTCATTAGAAAAATATCAGTTCACTGGTTATAGAGATCTTCCGATTGTTGACTCATTCTTGACTACACAATATAAACAGCTCAGGCTCACCTAATATCACTACTAATCTTATCATAAAGGTCTTTAAGGGTATAAGGAAGTTCTCAAGCTCACAGTGTGAGATAGAGGTTTTCAGGCTTGTACATTTCATCCGAAGGCTTAAATTTTCTGATTGACAGCAAATACCACCCGTTGTTTTCCTTATGGTGACAGGATCACTGTTGATTTTCAACAAAACACTAGCCAAATACCCAACTCTGAATAACCACAGCCTGTCTCTTGATTTCAAGTAAAGACAATGCTCCAGGAAAAGTTGCATAGTGCTTCTTCAGAAGGGGGGATTAGAAGTTTGCCAGGGTGCCTTTCAGTTAAGTTGCATAAATACTTCAGTGAGAGATGCAAATACTCCTTTCTTATTTACACACACACATACACACACACACACAATTTTAAAAAGATATATTTAATGATTTAACATAGAATAAAACCTAACCTAAAAGTCATTTATTATTATTGTACGTCTGTGTGCATGGATGGGAGTACCGTGGTACCAGTGTGGAGGCCAGAAGAGAACCTTGTGGAGCTTTGTTTTTGTTTGGGGCTTGTTGTTGTTTTTCTGTTTGTCTGTTTGTCTGTTTGTTTTTCTTCACTTCCACCTGTGTGTGGGCTCAAGATATCCAAGGCGCGTCACCAGATGTGTGAAGCAAACACCACCACCTACTGAGCTGTCTCTCTCGCTCCATTATAGTTTTTGCTTGTTTAAGGGATGGAGTCTTTCTATGGAGCCCTGGAGACCATGTTGTATATTTGTTTGAAGAGATTAGGCTGGCTTCGGTTCCCAATCCTCCTGCTTCAACCCCCTAAAGTGGTGAGTTTCCAGGCACGGGGCTACCACACCTGGGTGAAATGCAGTAATTTGGATCATTTCGCCAAGATGTTCTGAAGTGGCATTTCCTCTATTAGGAGTAAGTGCATCGCTTATGAAGACTGAGTAAGTGTTGCCTTC
This sequence comes from Arvicola amphibius, assembly GCF_903992535.2. Classification (NCBI taxonomy): domain Eukaryota; kingdom Metazoa; phylum Chordata; class Mammalia; order Rodentia; family Cricetidae; genus Arvicola; species Arvicola amphibius. The sequence continues at coordinate 90,896,223 of NC_052065.1, read as the reverse complement.
ATCCACGCTGAGGCAATGGAACTCTTACCCCCTTGTTCCCATTGTTTGCGCTTTCGACAGGAAAAGGCAACTAGTGTCGGAGCATTACAAAAGTCCATTAAATCTTCACAATCTTAGCCCTCCCCCCTTTTCTTTGGAATGCATTTTTAGGGCTGCTGGTCTAAGACAAGACAAGGAGAGAAGGGGAGAAAATTTGAAAATGGTTGGCTATAAGAAAATGAGGAAAACATTTCCAGGTTCATTCTCCCATGGACTTGCACTATGCCCCTCTCCTACTCCTGATTTATCTTGTGTCTGAAGGCAATAGCTGCTCTCTAAGGCCAGCTGCATCCTGGGACCTTATATGTTCTGTATCAAATGGCCAAAAGGCCAGGAGGGCATCCTGTCATTGCCCAGGCACCTGCCCTAGCTGTTTGCTAGTCCACCCTTGTCCCCTGTGGCTCTGCTAGTCTAGAGCTGGTTGTCTCTCAGACCAAATAAATGCCTTGTGTCAAACACTGTTCTACTCACTAAGAGCAAGTGCTTGCTATGGAAGTAGTTCAGTGCCAGGTGCTAAGGGAGGGAGGACTGTTGGTGGAACACCTACGTAAAGAGGCTTACTTCACAACCACAAAGGACACACTCAAAGGAGAGGAGAGTCTTCATGGGAGGGGGCTTCAGATGAGGGGGCCTCTGTGGGAAGACAGACACTAGTGTGACTTGAAGGCTCCCTGGAATCCATGTGGATTCATGGATGAGCTCATAGGAGAGACTGATTTCTTGTTAGAGAGGTGGGGGAGACATTTTCTACTATGCAGCAAGAGTACTAATGAGAGTCATGGGAGTGATGGGCGTCAGACCGAAAGTATGAGAGCAAATTGCGGGGGCCCTGGTCTCGCCAGGCATGAGTTGCTACCAAATGTGGGTGAGCAGGATGGAAGCCAAATCTGGCCCTACATGTAGAAAACACCGGAAGGTGTGTGAGAGCCAAGCAACTAGAAGCAGCTGACCTCCAGCATCTTATTCCTTCTCACTCCAGCCCCGGGAGATGCGCCTTGGCATTTTCCTCTGCAGGAATTCGAGGCTCAGAGAGCTGGGCTAACTTACTCCAAGTCACCCCGATGGTAACCTACAGGGAAAGTCTTTCAAAATAGGAATTTCTGCCCCCACTGTCTAAGCTCTGAGTAGCCACAGCGATGGAGGGAAAATCGAATAACGGAAACGGAAAGAATCACTGTATACTGAGTGCTTGGACCCACATCAGACTTTGAGGGAAATGTATGTCCTGTTTGTTTAGTCTTCTCTGTAGGCATCTGAGGTAGAGAGCATTAGTACCCTCATACCCAAGTCTAACGAGGGAGCCAAGATTTCCTGCTGGAAGGTTTCCTGCAGAAACACAGGCACAAGATGATAGGGGCCTGAAACCAAACAGCCACCAAGTCGCTCCACACCTTTAGCTGACCAGGGCTTCTGTGCCTCCGTTTCTGTTAATTTTGAGTGGGAGCAATAATCCCTCATAAGGTTTGTAGAAGGAGTAAATAAAATAAAATAATAAAGTGCTTAACCATGTAAGCCGGTTAACAATTCTGTTATTGCCATTTTATTAGCTGCCCGGCACCTGCCTCCCAGGAAGGCATCTGTCAGTGGTTACCAGGATATGAAGATTTAAAAGACAAGAAAAAAAATGTACCACAGGGAATTCAGCCCCATCTGAAAGCCTCATGCTAGTCAGGGAAAGGAAGCAGAACCAGAAGGGGTAGAACCGGGAGGCTGAGATGGAAAAGCCAGGCCTCGACACAACCTGTTAAAGAGTAAGAGGGAGAGGGCCCTGGTGGGCGTGACCTTTGTGGGCCCTCTCCAGTCTAGCCTCCTACTTACCCCATAGCTTTGTTTTTCTAGGCCTCCACAGTCCAAATGAGAAGCAAATGGGGAGCCGCAAGAGGCTCTGCCAAGAGAGCGACACCACATGGACCGTAGCCCTGATTCAAATGGTGGGCAGGCCGCTGGCAGCGACTGCAGAAGGAGAGCTAGGCAGTAACAAACTGTTCTCCAGAGGGAACTCCTTGTCCCAGCAACCTGAGGGGCTGTCTCCAAGACTTGGCACATTTGGGACATTTGGACTTGAGGGCAGAGGTCCCAGGCACCATTTGCTATCTGTGCTTTGGGAACACACTTGGCTTGGGGGAGAGACTTTCTTTTCTCATCTTTCTGAGCAGCCTCTGCCCGCCTTGTTCCTTGTCTCCACTGCCTGGCACCCTCAGCTGGGCATCCGGGTTTTGTATCCTCGGCCAAAGGTGCTGATTCAAGAAACAGACCCTGGGAAGAAAGAATAGGATGCGTTTTCCAGACGTGAGAGGACACTGGTTCTGGGGACTTTCAGCTCAGTCTTCAGAGGGCTGCATTATTCGTGCCTGCCAGCTGAGGCATTTTCTGCATCCTTGGTAGCCCCTCTTGGCTGTGGCGACACTGTGGGACAGTGCTGAGTTCACAGCACAGCTTTGTCGCTTTGAGCTCTTTGACCTTAGGCAAATGTCCAATCTCATCTGTAGAATGGAGCCTTTGGTAATATCTTTCTTCTAAGTTTGCTTGTGAGGCTACATTAAGCCCCATAAAAGTGCTTAAAATGTTGTCTAGCAATCAAAGTTTAACTAATGTTCTCTGCTCTTAGTGTCTGCGCTGTGCTGCTTCTCCCTCCCAACATCACGTCTCCTCCTTGATGTGTCCTTAAACCCAGCTCAGTTCACTTGTCCCCCACCCAATAGTTTTTCTGGAATTAACCATTCTATTGTTAAGAGCAAAGAACTATGTGAAGAAAATGAACTGCAGAATAACATTTTTATTAACTACTTTAATGCTGCCATTTCTTTTTACTGTGACTCACAATAAGAAATATACTTTACAGCACAACTCAGTACACAAATCTGTCTGTCTATATATCTCTATCTATCTGTCTGTCTGTCTGTCTGTCTGTCTGTCTGTCTATAATCTCTGTCTGTCTGTCTATCATCTATCTATCTATCTATCTATCTATCTATCTATCTATCTATCTGTCATCTATCCATGTATGTAAAATAAAAGTTTCTCAGAATAACACTACTCATCCTCATTAAGTGGGATTTAATACATATTGAGATACGGTCTCACTATGTAGCTGTCCTGGAACTCACTATGTAAGCCAATCTGGCTTCAAACAGCAATCCACCTGCCTCTCCCTCCTGAGTGCTGGTAATGAGAGCATGCGCCACCACACACCCAGGTGGGGTTCCTTCTTGTGTTTGCTATTCCTTTCGTTAAGTGCGGATCTCAGCCTACTAAGCTGGTTTTGAAGCCTGCCACGAGTTATGAACTGAGGTCTGAGAAACTCAGCTGCAGGGATAACCTGGAGACTCTCTAATACACTCCAGAGTGATAGCAAGATTTGCATAGGATGCAAAGTGTGAATGGGTTCCAGAGGATTCAGAATTTGACACACCGTTAGAAAGCAATTTCTGCATCTGTCTGATTGGGGAAGTGTTTGATCTGCAAAATGATGTCTAGATGCTTAAATATGTGGTAGCCAGTTGCTGAGAGGTTGGTTGAAAATGCCAGATGAGGCAAGATTCAGAAGCTCAAGCTTCTCATTCTCTTTCTTTATTAATTAAATCTGTTCGGTGCTAATTTAATACACACAGACAGTGCATCATTCACAACACTCTCACTGTTCATCCTGCTTTTGGTCCCCCCCCCCATCCACATCAATACCCCTCCTCCATCCACGTCTCCTTTAAACTTTGATTGTGCTACATGGCTTCAGGTATTGTTGTGAAGACCTGGACCCTTTCTTTGGACGATACTGGCTGCACACATTGTAGTCTTGGGTTCATATCATCACTGTGCTGAGCACACTGCTCAGATGTAATGGCTTCACTAGAGGGCCAGATAGTTGTACTGCATCTGGCAGGTATCACGCCACCCAACAGTGCTCAGTTTCTGGTACAAGTTTGGCTTTGGGAAGAAGTTTCAAACTTATCATTCCAACCACCAAGATTATTGTCTATCACAAAGCCAGTTGAGAAATGGTTTATTGCTGTTGACTAGAATAATAAGGGAAGATGATAGTCAAGACTGATGATTTCAAATATATTTCAGACACTTCATGGGCCAACCACTCATTGAGTATATACACTATTCCCATTTTCTTCCTATTCTGAGTGGCTATTAAACAGTCCATGATGAATTCTTTGGCAATGTCTACTGTAGTTAGGACAGGATCAGCTCTGATTAGTTGTTGGCAGCTTCTGGTAGCCAACCATCATGTACATCTTCAAAGCTCTTGTCTGCTCTCTGTAAAACTTCTGGAACCACCACTGCACCACGTTTCTTAGCCATTCCTGGGTAAATGTGTTGATCATGTTATGAGTCATCTTTGCTCCTTTACGATTATGTTAAAGTTGTCTACAAAAACTCTAAAATTTGCTTTTTGTCTAATACCATTTGCATAGTATAAAATAAACATAAAATAAGTACCAAGGAAAGGCCCTATAGAGATGAGTCAGTGGAAGAGCACTGATTGCTCTTCCAGAAGACCCAAGTTCAAGTCCCAGTTCCCACATGACAGCTCACAACCATCTATAACTTCACTTCCAGGGAATCTGACGCCTTCTTCTGGCTGCAGTGGACACTGCATGCATGTGAGGCACTGACTGACATGCAGGCAACATACCCATACACATAAAATAAAAATAAATAATTTTTAATAAAAATAAATAGCCAGTCATGGTGGCACATGTCTTTAATCACAGAACTTGGGGGGCAGAAGCAGGCAGATCTTTGTGAGCTTGAGGCCAGTCTGGTGTACAGAGTGAGTTCCAGGACAGCCAAAGCTGTCTCAAAAATAAAAATAAAAATAGATAACAAGTAATAAGTCATCAACAAAAGGACATAGAGAAAGAATGCACCTTAAAATGGTATATGACATAACCACACTTATTCAAGAATGAATTAGTCAACTGGACAGTGGTGGCACATGCCTTTAATCCCAGCACTCAGGGAGGCAGAGCAGGCAGATGTCTTGAGTTCAAGGCCAGCCTGGTCTACAGAGTGAGTTCCAGGAGAGCCAGGGCTACACAGAAAAAAAAAAACCCTATCTCAAAAAAAATCCCCAAAAAGAAGGAAAAATGAAAGAAAATAATGTATTGGTCTAACATCAAATGGCAAATTTCTACAATGCAAAAACCATAGCTCCTTTTATAGTAAACCAACATCCAGGTGAGACTAGACAGGGGGAGCCATCACACAAGGAATGGCTGTGCTGGGGGAGACGACAGTGAAGAAGAGCAAGGAACAAAACTGACAACACACACAGGTGGAGAATTTTAGATCGAGTGACTGGCTTAATACGATGCTGACTGTAAGGTAGGTATGCAGGAGGTTTGTTGGGAGAGAAGAATTGTTCAACTTTGGAGTGAATTTGAGATGCCCACTGGGAAAATTCCAGGCTGGAAATATAGCTCTTGCTCTTTCACTCAGTCTATAAATATTTATAAAATCAATTCTGAGCAACTAATATTTCCCTCTGCCAAGTGTGAACATTAACGAAATAAACTAGCATTCACTATAACCTTTACTTTGAAAAAGGGATCTGTTTATCACCCCAAACTAGGAAGGATAGAATCTTCGAATGAAGGCCAGTTGTTTGGAATGCAGTAACTTTAAACTGTTGAGAAATTCTCCCGGTGAAGTTTCTTGGCGTGAAGTTTGCTCTGACCCATTGGAAACATCACGGTGTTATAGGGATCTGAGGGCCACTGAGTGGAGAAAGAGCGGTCAGCTTCAAAGGCTGATCCAGGCCTGCTAGAGCATGCCTGGAATCACTGCAGGAAGTGGGAGCTCAAGCGGAAGGAACCCAAGTACCGGGCTGGTATGGGCTATGAGAGAAAGACCCTGACTCAAAAAATCCAAAACCATAAGAAGAGAAGAATTGAGGTTCAATTTCCAGGAGAGAGATGGCAGAGAGGAAGGTGAAGAGAGTATGAGGGAGTGAGAGAAAGAAGGGGTGAGGTTGATCATGGAGGTCAAAAGAGATGGATTTGCTTGTCTAACAGTGGCTGTTGCTGGGCATTGCCTAGCAAGGGGATGGACTAAAAAGAGGAGCTACAGTTCAGAGAGTTCATCAGCTTTGCCAATTAGGAGCTCATTGGTGACCTTTGTCGGGGCCTCTTCACTGGGATGATGGAACTGGAGCCAAATTGCCATTGGCTGAGGTGTGACTGGGAAGCTGAGGAAAGCCTAGAAGTTAGGCTCTCCTTTCAACACACTTGAGAGCCACAGAAAGAAAAGGGGGTGGTAAGGAGGCAGGAAGAGAAAGGAAGTGATGGAGAGATAACAGGGGTGAGTCGCAGCAGCAGCAGCAGCAGCAGGCATTTTACATTCTGGTGTAGGGAAGTTAAGTATTCCTGAAGGGAAAGAAGATACTGTCCTGGAGAGAGGGCCCAGAGGAGGGTAGATGAGGCCAGGCCATGGCAGTGGGGGGGGGGCAGGGAGGATTAGCCTTTAACGAAAGGGGTACCTTGTTCCTTGTTAGGGGAGAGTAGAGGGTGGAGGGAGGGAAAAGACGTTGGAGAGGCAAACCCATTTTAGGGGTTGGGGCAGGGCACTGAAGTAATCCATGCTTGAAGGCCTCTGTTTTCTCAGGGAAGTAGGAGGTGAGGTTGTTCTGAGCAGGGAGAAGGGTGCGGCAGGAACATGGTAGGGAACTGAAGGAAATTTGGAATGAGGCCCAGAGAAACGTGGAGGCTGCTCTGAGGCCTTGACAGGGGAACCTGTCTGAGGTTGGTGGAGGGGTTCCGGTTTGGCAGAGGCTAATTAAGCCTGTCTTCCTCCCCCCTCTAAGCTGTGAGCACCTTGGGGCAGGAACCACAACACCCTTCCTCATTCTAGCCCATCTTCTTGCCAAGCAGGGCCTAACAAAGTGCTTGGCCCAGAGAATGTGTCTAACTCCTCTCAGAAAAGTCCGGACAGTCATGGAGAACCCTTGCACACTATAATTGATAGAGAAATTAGTTGTTATCTTAATTGCTTTTATTGGAAGTTCCCTTGTTTGGTTTATCCTGGTCTTTCCTGCTACCTGTTTGACCATGTACTAGGTACTAGAGAGAATGGGCAGGCCCTGATATTTTGGCTCAGCAACAGGCCTTTATCCCACAACGGAGGCCAATGCCTTCATCTCTTCCATGGCTGGGTGATGCTAATCTGCGTTTTAGGAGGCAACAGTCAGGAGCAGTTGTATCGGGAGAACTAAGAGTTGCGGAGACAGGACTGAAGGCTGCCGCAGAGTCAGGAGCGTAGCTGGAAGCTGAGAACAGGCATCCTGTGAGGCCTGCTTTGGTGAGAAGGGAGTGGCTGGAGTTTCAGGGTCAAAGGTGTCCTGGTGGGTGATATGACTAAGTCGGATTGAGCGGGACCTGGGAACTCCAGAGAAATGTGTGTCCTCCCCCTTTTCCTGTGACCTCCTGCTTATTGTCAGAGGTCACTGCGATTCTAGGGTGTGATAAGATGTCTTGGGTTCTGTCCACTTTGCATGCTGTCTCTTTTCAGTCCAGTCCTTTTAGCTTTGTTCTTTTGCCTGGTTCCTTCTCCCTCCTTTGAGCAGATTTTCACAGGATCCCCTCCCCCCCTGCTTTGAGGATACAGCATCCAGCTCCCACTTAACAAAGTTCAGCATCAGAGAGCTTACCCCAGTCTGAGGTAGCACATCCCACAGGACTCCATGCATCTCATGAAATAAACCTCTGTTTGGGGACAGCAGGTACAGTGCCAGGCCTTTAGGTGGTTGAGCCGTTAGAAACTTTTCCTTTGATTGAGCCAAAATGAGCCTTCCTGTAGCTGCCGTCCTGGGGCCTCTCTCTAGCTTGGCCTTGGAAGTCGCACAGAAAAGTAAAATTCACTGCAGTCTAAACCTCAGGAATTTCAAAATGGCTGCCATCTCTCCAAGAGTTTTCTCTGCTTCACAGATAAATGTTTTTTCTTTGTTTATATTTTTAAAAATATGTACAATTTTATAAATTAGTTAAGACATATATATATAAAGACTATGTGACCATATATATATCTATATCTATATCTATATCTATATCTATATATATATATATATATATATATAAAGACTATGTGACACACACACACATTTCTTTTTTCCAAGACAGGGCTTCTCTGTGTAACAGCCCCTGGCTGTCCTGGAACTAGTTCTTGTAGACCAGGCTTGCCTCCTGGCCTCACAGAGATCCACTCACCTCTGCCTTCAGAGTGCTGGGATTAAAGGCATACACCACCAGCACCCGGCCCAACAATTTTTTTTAATTTTTAATTGAGAATTCTATGCATCCTATTTTTCAGCCCCTCATCCCCTTCCAGATGCGCCCCCAATCCATACCCACTCAACTTCGTGTCTTTGTTTTTACTTTTTCTTTGCCAAACAATATCAGATCAGCTGTGGAAATTGCTTCCAAACATCACAACATCAAAAAGAAGAAAGGAAGCCGGGCGATGGTGGTGCACACCTTTAATCCCAGCACTCGGGAGGCAGAGGCAGGCGGATCTCTGTGAGTTCGAGGCCAACCTGGGCTACAAGAGCTAGTTCCGGAACAGTCTCCAAAAGCTACAGAAGAAACCCTGTCTCGAAAAACCAAAAAAAAAAAAAAAAAAAAAAAAAAGAAGAAGAAGAAGAAAGGAACGCCCCACCTTGCTCTCTTACTCCCTGAGCTGACAGCGGCAGCATCTCCCCTTCTACCTGGCCTAGTTTTTTTCTGTGCATACTGTACATTCCACATGGTTTCCTTATCACACAATGGGATCATCCTAAGTGACGTTTTCACTCTTGACCGCATTAGCTGTTTACGGATACTTCCACCAAGGCAATCTTCTTCATATGGAGTTGTTTTCTTCCTTGCTGTTCTGGAGGTAGGGGTCAAACCCCGCTGTGGCCGTGCTCCACCACCGCTAAGCCGTATCCTCAGCTCTGGCCGCAACTTTTTTTTTTTTTCTGTACAGATCACAGTGGCTGGAATTCCGAGTGCTTGGAAGTGGTAGCTGAGTCACACTCTTTAGCATCTGCCTTTCCCAATTCGCTGCATTGGTACCCCGATTTTGACTGTCTGCTTAGTGTGTGATTACAAGGATGGACCACAATTAATAAAACTAACGGGTTTCCTATAATTGGACACTGAGGTTGTTTCTAATTTTTGAACATTACAAACCGGGCTGTGATGAACATCCAAGACACTAAATCTAGGCAGGTGCTGGCCACTGAGGTCAGGAGGAATATTTTTGAAACCTCTAAGCATAAAGTGCCTGCCAGTTGGTGTAACTGGAAGCTTTTTGGCTAAGGCCCAAAAGGTGGCCAACACCAAGTGCTCTGCTCAAACCTTTTGGCTTTCTGGGGTCAGTATTCACTCCCCAGCTCTTGTCACAGAGTGCTCAGGCTGGCAGGTCCTTGGGGATCACTGGGCCAGCAGCCTCATCTCACGTGAGAGGACTGAGGCCTGGGATGGTCCTCTGGCAGCACAGTGTTGGGCAGAAACCCTCCCAGTCTCCAGCACCTGGGTTCCCAAACCAGAAGCTGAGCTGTGCCATTTGGAATCTGCCCTGCAAACTCCCTGGGCCTGCTCCCCATACCACACAGCTTTCTGCTGAGGCCAGAGGGGGGCTTTAGACAGTCTTGCAAGTCAACTGAGCAGTGAGGAGGGGTGTGGGGAGGCATTGAAAGGTGACTTGGGGTTCACTCTGCAAGAGATTGGACCTGCTCCCCCCAGAACCCCTCTTTATCCGAAGCCACGTGGCAGGCTTCATGGCAGTGACCCTGTATCAGGTCCACCTGGCAAATCTACTTGGGATTTGAGCTGAAATACCGGGTGAGTCCTTTGCTCTCCTTAGAGCTGGCAGCCTTCTTTGCTCACTGGGCCCCAACTTTGCTAAAAGGCCCAAGTACCCAGCCCCCTGTCCCAGCCAAGCCTGGGTGCCTTTGGGTGCTAATGAGCGCCCCTCCTTCCCACCTTGGGCCTTGATACTGCCTGGGGGAATTCACACAAATGGTGTGAAATTAGCCCCTTCTTTGTTTTCCTTTCTGCCTTGGAGCTAAGCAGACCCCTCACCTTCACCTGGACCCTGTTTATTGAACTGGGAGAGATTTCACACCCAAGAACGTAGCTCTCTCTCCACGAGCCCCCTCCCTAAATTTTCACAACCGTCCCACATTCCCCCACCCCCTGCTCCGCCTGAATAACTGATGAGTCAAGGCGGGCCTTATAAAAGGGTCTCTGGGGGAAAAGCCAAACGAGTGCAGAAGGTTCCGAGAACTGGAAGAGTCCACAGTCGCCTGGCTTGCTGTCTCAAGGATGGATCCTGCTGCTCCTGCTGTTGCTCCCCCTGGCCAGGCCCCGGCCCCGGCCCCGGCCCAAGCTCCCGTCCAGGCACAAATCGGCGGACGAGAAGTTTCTGGGAATGAAAGGTAAGCGGAGCTTGGCCTTTGACAGCCTGAACTCAGGTTTTGGGAGATGAAGCTGGGAGAAGGTAAGACGGCCACGATGGTGTTGGCCCTGTTCTCTTTGAAGGGGGGAGACACCAAAGAGCCTCAAACCTTCCTCTATACCTTCAGCTGGACCATTTTACCTCACTCGTCACTCCAGGTCACACGAGTGGGCTGAGAGACAGTGGCCGTTGCCAAAGCAGAAAGCCAAGTAGCCTGACCCTCATGGGTCAGTCTACAATTCCCTGAGGGAACAGGAGAAGTTGCTGTGAAAATTGGGTTTAGTGCAACCTGGACTTTGGGACCTAGATGGTGGCAGGTGACATAAGGTGAAAGGGACAAAGTCTAAAGAGGCCTTTGCTTGGGTGCTGCCTCATGTCCTGGGCATGCCACAAGTTTCGTATTTCCTTTTCCTTGCCTCTAGAAGTCTAGTGGAGAAGCAATGGGCCCAGGACTATTCTGGGTCTTTTCTCCAGCTAGGAAAACGGCAGAATTCTGTTCTCTACTACTTGGTGCAGGAAGTAGGAAGCAAGATACTCCCTATACAACGGGCGTTCTCTCCTCCACATATTTCACGTTCATATTCAACAAACTTTTAAGTCCCTCCTGGGTACGGGGCATCATAGTAGGGATTGAGGTTTCCAGACATACCCACACATATCTTTCAGCTTAAGGGGCGCAGGCAGACAATAGCAGAACTGTGGGATAGGAGTGCTGGGGACATTGTTGGAGTAGAGACGATGGCTATCTGTCACAGCCTTGATTCAGTAGTCAAGGGACGAAAGGTGTTCTGGAGCAGATGGCTTGAGCTAAGCTTTTAGGAGGCCGCTCCTGTGACCAGAGGAAGCCTGCGTTTAGGCCTCTTTCTCTATCAATTGATCTTTTCTGTTTGCCCCAGAGAAACAGGTCTTTGGAGACCCTGGCTGCCCTCCATCAATGACCGACCAAGGCAGGTAAGGATACCGGTGGACTCGGTGAGTTTGAGACCCCGTGACATATTTACATGGGCCCTTACAGCCATATCCCCCTCAGACATCTCCTGCCTTCAGTCCAAAGCTGCTCATCTGGGGCAGCATCATGTCCACTCTGCTAACATTTTATCACCACCGCAGCTCTGGGAGGAAGGCAGGGCCAAGGTTTCCACAACAAACGAGATTGGGAGAGCAGAGCTTCGAGTGGGTAAGGGGCCTGGGCTGGACTCCTCACTGATGCTGGACTCCGGTCTCTCGATCCCTTGCCCCCCTGCTCTCCCACGCTGCTCCGTGAATGTTTTGTCCTCTAATGGAACTCTGTCCCCTGGACAGCCCCCAAACTGGCCCAGGAACAGGGGCAGGGAAGAAAACAAGCCCCACGACTCTTTCTGCTTACGTTTTACAAAGACCTAAGACGGACCCCTTGCTGCAGGGCCTGGCTGGGAGGTGACTGATCTCAAGAGATGCCTAGAGTCTTTTGCAGATTGTCCGAACTGGCAGATCTCTGCCCCTCGATGGGGGAAAGGCACTTTAACCACATACCAGCTTTTGCTTTGGACAGGCTGCTGCTGGGGCAACAGCTGCGGAGGTCACCAAGGCCGAGTCTGGGTTCCGTCACCCTGTCAGGTAAGCCTCTGGTGTTCGAGTTCAGAATGTGACAAACAGCCCCGAGCACTGTGCCTGCTCATGACAAAGCCATGACGCAGGAGGAAAGAGGCCAGGAGACTTAGGAGGCCAAAGTGACTTGCCCCAGAGGACTTCCCTGTCACTGAGACCTAAGGGTAAAATCCTGGGACCCTGAGCAGTCACAGAATTCTTCCTTAATAGGAAAAGAAGGGCTGGAGTAGTGAGTGATGTCAGCGCTAGAATTGAGAGACGCTGAGGTGGCTCACCCTCTGCCACAGTTATAGGTCTGTCAGAGGTGACATTCCTTCCTGGAACCATTTTGTAACAATTGCAAATATTCTGAGCCAGAGTTACTTCTTCCTTTCCCTCTAAGACCCTTTCTGAAACTAGCAAGCAGCTCTAAGGGTCTTCTTCCTTCTTGTCCCTACTGGTCCCTCTACATCTGAGAGTTGCCTAAGTTAGGCACCCTGTTTCTCTTTTGCCTGCAGGCTCTTCTGGCCGAAATCCCGCTCCTTTGACTACCTGTACAGTGCGGGGGAGATGCTACTACAGAATTTCCCTGTCCAGGCCACCATCAACTTGTACGAGGATTCTGACAGCGAGGAAGATGGGGAGGACAAGCAGGAGAATGTAGAGGAAGAGCTCAATGAAATAGGGCCAGAAGGGTGTGCGAAAGCACCAGAGGCAACACCACACAAGGCCACAGCTCTTTCCCCTGACCCACCCCTGACCTGTCCAAACTGAAGCAATCCTAGTTACACTTGGCAGGTTTCCAAGGGCATCAATTAGCAAAGAGTCTCCAGACACAAATTTTCTGGACCAAAACCAGTGTCCTCGGGCTGTCTAGCACACCCTGGCTTTTCTGATGGGCTTGCAAGGCTAGGCCTCTGGCATGTTCTTGTCTGAGCTGCTCTTGTGCCAACAGTAGGAGGTTCCTAAGACCCGGAAGGGGATTAGGAAGACTAGATTGCTGAAGGCCTCAGGAAGTAGAGCAGGGCAAGGGATGCCCTTGGACAAGAAAGCAGTCACTCCTCCAGGGCCGTTTGATCCCCCAGTTTTCGAAGGTAGCCATATGAGCCAGTCTCCAGGGGAGCGAGGCTGGCCTCCAGCTTCTTCTCCAGAGACACCATCACCAGATCCAAACAATACTGGAGCCCCTTGAGGGAAGGGAAGGGAAGGGAACAGAAGAAGGCATCTTGAGAATCTGTTTGTCTGGGAACCTGCATCCTCTTTGCCTGCTATTCATTCAGTCTGGGTATTGGCATAAGATGAATCAGGAGAAAAATAAATGGAATGATGTTTGCCTTTTTCTTGGAATCGTGCTGATTTCTTAACTGAACTCTGCCCATGTTTTGAAGTCATAGGTGGAGGTCAGTTTGTTGCTCTACTTGAGGTCAGCCAAAAGATTTTTCTCCTCAGAGAATGTCATGTTGGGGACAGAGCCTCAAATTGCCAGGCCTCTCCGTTCACTTATGAAATCAGAGGACGAGGTGAGGACTGGGGTAAAGGTGAGATGCATTTTCTCATTTAGTCATTGGGGGCCGCTGTCAAATGAGGAGGAACGCTTGGTCACCCACTAAATACTGTCAATTGTATATCTTTGGTTCCCTCAGTGGCAACCATAGCTTGGGCCTTCATGTCTACTTCCGTCCCAATTACTCTTCAGTGAATTTTCTTACTCCAGCATTCTGTTTCACAATCTGTCTGCACCCGGGCCACCAAACCAGGTCATGATCTTGCCTCACCAACAGCTAGACTTATGGTTTCTTCTATTTTGGGGGACGGGGGGGGGGATCACAGATTATCATGAGGCAACACAACTTTTTAGGAAAACACATGCGGAATCCAACACTATACATTCATGAACCAAGTCTTTACTATGGTATTCTGGATTCTTTCATCATCTGCTTTTGTGTGTGTGTTTGTTTGTGGCTTTTTTTTTAGAGACAGGGCTTTGGTATGTATCCCAAGCTGTTCTGGCACTATTGCTGTTAAGACAGCAATCATCCTGTCTTAATTCTCCACTGCTGGGGTTACAGGTGTCTGTCCCAGTGCCTGGTGCTAATCACCCAACTTCTGACTATCGTTTTAGAATCATCTCTCTGCCCTTAAATTTTTTTTTTGTTTGCCCTTGAATGTAGCATGCTTTCTAGCTCTTCTGTGGCTTTAAGCTCCTGCCTGCGATGGGTTTCCACTTTCCTGAGCCTTTTAAGCTCTGGTTCATTCAACAGAAGTGCCTTACATTACCTTTTTTTTGGGGGGGGGGAATCTCCATGCCCCCAAGTCCAGGACGGATAACCTCACACACCCACTATCTCATCTGTGACAGCGCCTGCCTCCTCCTTGCTTTTGCAGGAACTCGCGTTTGCTAGCCCATGCAACTTTGTAGCCTAGCACCCCTCACACAAGATGGCTCGGAATATTATAAAGGAAAATTGTCCAGGTGTTCTCAAAGCAGTTCTCAGGAGAAGCACTGTTGATCAACTTGCCTACTTTCTCAAATCTTACCTTAACCGTGAGGGCATCTTATTGAAAAGCAAAATGGTGCCTCCTTCCCTTGCCCTTCCCTCTCAACCTAAGATAGTTGCTCCCGGTCTGAGCCCTAGTTGGGACTTCCCTAAATGGAATGGACAGACTGCCATCTATTGGTTAAAATTGAACCTTGCTCTTAGAAGAAGACTAGCAGGCAGTTGAACTTTGACCCCTTCAATTCCTTTGTCCCATTTTATTTAGTCTGGTAAGTGAAGCAGAATCTCCCCAGAGCTCGATGCATGAACCTGGGTGAGTTGCTTCTTCACTCCGAGCTCCATTCTCTTTCTCTGTGTATCAAGATGAAGAGACGGGTGAGAGTAGCTGTCAGTGTGGCTGTGCTGATTACGTGAGCGGGAATGAGGAAACAGCACCAGCCCTGGCACATGGGACGACAGCACGCAAGACAGTGCTGTTCACAGGAATAGCATCTGTAACTAGGAATTGCTGATAGTATAAACGAGATCTGTTTCCAGAACTGAGTGTGATGGTGACTGACTTACTGAACTAATGAGTATGTCTCAGATCTCTTTGGTTAACCTCTGTAAGCATTTGATGGCTTACCAGCCAAAGCAAAGATGGCAGCGTTTATAAACAAGGAAGACACAAGAAAGGCCTGCTGTGACTTGCTGGTCAAGTGGTCGCTAGGTTTGAGGTTCCTTTATCCTGGGACAGAAGTTTTAAAACTTCATAGGCTTTACCAAGAAACCTTTTCATCTAAATTGAACGCAAAAGACTAGCATGTAAATCAGATAAAAATAGAGCTGCCCCAGGGAAGCCAAAAGTTGGACTGTGAGGTGGGGTGCAGAAGCCCCCTCCCTGAGTGGTACTGTCTCTTGTAAGTTGACTCTCTCATTTTTCTCTTGTGAGAAACACCTTCAAGGATCCCCAGACTGTGGGGAGACAATTTGGAAACACTGACCCAAGAGTTAAGTCAAGAATGATTTGAAACCCAAGGAGGATTAATTAGTAATTTCACATGTCCAATGTTCTGCTTAAAGCCCTTGTTTTGAGTTCTAAGCTTCTAGTATTGCATAGCTCATAAATTGCCTAAGTTCTTCTTCTACCATAGGTTATAGGGCTTTAAAATCCTTGGAATCCCAATATCCTTGCTTTTAAGGTATTATATAGCATAGAATTACAAATCCTTAAATCCTCATGAGCTTAAAGACCCTAAATCCCATGGAATAGTAATTCTCAACTCTGAGGGAGCACTTCTCCCTCGTCCCCCCACCACTTCCTGCTCACATGCCATTTACTAGACTGACATTTTGTCTTATGTTCCTCCCAGGCTCGTGTCCTGAAATGGCTTCCAATCCTCCTCCCCCTGCACAGTTGCCTAGTGACTGGAATTTTCTGTTCTAACTAGGCAGAGCCAGTGATCCCGACCTTCTAGCAACTCTATGCCACCTCCTAGACCCCAGGGAAAATATCCGTACAATCCCAGAGGACGTCTAGTGCCTCCTGCTTGCCCCACCCTTAGTGCTCCATCCACCATCACCCCAGCATGGATCGTCCCCTACTGGGTAACAACATTCGGGGAAGGTGAGGCTGTATTTGAGTTGGGCCTTGAAATATGGACACTGGTTCAACAAATGCCAGGACCCAGAGAGATCAAAACAATAAAGGATGCCATGTTTAAAAACAAAGTGAATGGGGAGATGTAAAAAAATACAGGTGAAGGCCGGGCAGTGGTGGCGCACACCTTTAATCCCAGCACTCAGGAGGCAGAGGCAGGCGGATCTCTGTGAGTTCGAGGCCAGCCTGGTCTACAAGTGCTAGGTCCAGGACAGGCTCTAAAAAAGCTGCAGAGAAACCCTGTCTTGAAAAACCAAAAACAAACAAAAAAAAAATACAGGTGGAGAACAGCTGGGAGGAGTTGTTGGGAGAGGGGAATGAATATTATAAAATATATAATATGAAAAAGAAATTAATAATAAAAAATTTAATATGTATGGACTTTTACATACTTTTGTATCAATGCACCATGAGGCTGCAGTAATTGAGGAGGCCTGAAGAAAGCATCAGATCCCCTGGAGCTGGAGTTACCAACAAGTTGTGAGTCACCCTGTGTGCAGGAAATTGAATTCCCAATCGGTTGGAAGAGCAGCCAGTGCTCTCAACCACTGAGCCATCTCTCCGGTCTCAAGGCCCAAATTTTTACTACCAGAGACTGAGGAGAAAAGGCGACAAACTGTCCACTCTAACCGCAGAGGTCCAGTTGAGCGTGTGGGGGTGACAGAAAAGGCAAGTCTTTTGCACCCCAAAGGGCTCAGGTGCAAAAAAGGACTGGGAGGCGGTGGCAGAACCACAGTTCTTGAAGTGTTGCTAAGCAGTAGGCTTGGAGATTTGACATGAAACTTTCATATATCCCTGAGGGATGGATAGTTAGGGAAGCTGAGGCTTAGCATGGTTTTATAAGAACCAATAACCTGGGCACTTGTGAATGCCAAGGTCTTCATGTGAATCTCCTCGTTTAACCCTTACAACATCCCTGAGTATAACAACCACTGTCGTCCTTATTTTATTTTATTTTATTTTATTTGGTTTTTTTTCGAGACAGGGTTTCTCTGTGTAACAGCCCTAGCTGCCCTGGAACTAGTTCTTGTAGACCAGGCTGGCCTCGAACTCACAGAGATCCGCCTGCCTCTGCCTCCCGAGTGCTGGGATTAAAGGCGTGCGCCACCACCGCCCGGCCCATCCTTATTTTATAAACAAGGAAGTGGAGGTTCAGGGATAATAAAGTGCCTACTCATAGTTAGACATATACTGAGTGACCAAGCAGAGATTTGCAAAACGACAGCATTGGCCCACGGTCACAGTGAGAGGAAGTGGTAGAAGTAGAATTGGGGGTCCTCAGGTCTGAAGCTCTCTATGTCTAGAAGGAGAAAATGAACAGGAGTTGGTAAAGGTTTAGTTCCATGTGAGGGCCAAGAAGAAAAGGTTTAGGTGCTGCCCGGAGGGAAGTGAGTCAGAGGGTGTGAAGAACTCTGGGCCAGACACCAGAAAAAAAAAAAAAACTGAAGGCCACTGAAAGGAGTCACAGTAGGAGGAGGGACTTTGGGGGTCTGGTGTTGGGTGGAGAAAAGCAAGCGCTCAGAATTCTAGCTATCAGGCACAGTGCTACCAGGGGCGGGCTACTGAGGAAAGATGAGGGAATAGTGAGTGCTATGCTGGTTGGGAATGGGCCAGGGCTCAGCTGCCCAGACCATGCTCCCGCTGGGTTGGGAAGCTCTGCACAACTACCGACTGCTTAGTGCTCCCTAGATGATAAGTGTGGTATTTACATCCTTCTTACTCCGCTCAGGAAGCACCTTTCCCGGTAGAGTGTGCAGGCTTGTCCACATGCGCACATGCTTTTGACTCACGCAATGGGACAGCTGGAGACCTGCGACAGTGCAACTATAGAGTCATGACTTGTGACTCCCTCTACTCCCCAGAGTAGGTCCTCCCTCTACTCCCCAGAGAAGCCCCAAGAGTCCTGCAGGCAAGCTGCCTCCCACAGACTACAGGGACAAGTGTGTAAACTGTCACCTATACCTGTCATTGGTGACACTAAGGAGGAGTGCGGATTTTAAAATACCGAGAGACAACCCTAGAACAGACTGGAATCACAAGACAGAAAGAGCAGCTGGCCCTGAGCTCTCTCTTCAACTGGTGATCCTTATCAGAAAGAGACACAGCGCCCTCTCGTGGCTGAGTCCTAAACCTACAGTTTTAGGGCTCTAACGTGCTCTTACATCTGCGATTATGATTTAAGAAAAAACTACGTATATTTTCTGAGTAAATGTAAAAAAGCTGACATCTACAAGTTGCCTGAAACAGCAAAAATTCTAGGAAACATGTTCAGAAATCTTGCTTGAATAAGGCATATATGAAAATTGACAAAAATAATATGAAAAGGAAAAGTATCACTTAAAATGTCTCCATGAAAAAGAAGGGCTACACAAAATATTAAGAACTTGCCACAGGAGACTAGGACGGAACCATTAATATTGATGAGATTCATTTCCAATAGTTCAGTAGGACACTGTTAAAAACAACATAAAATTTAGCCTATTGGCATGTTAACATATACAAGATTTTCAATTTGTCCATAGATCCAGGACAGCTTAAAATGCAAGTAGAAAGGCTTAATATGTGGTTTGATATAAAATACATCATCCATTAAATTTCAACAAAACGTACAAGAGTAAGTCACCTCATTGCACGTTGTTTGGTTGCTCTTGAGTTTAAGCTATCCTTTCTCACCAGACACTCAAATAGCTGAGACTATGGGAAGGCGCCATTATACCTGGGCAGCCATTTTCAGTGCCTGGTTGTTATGGGGATGGGCTGTGTCATTTAGTAAATCATTTAATAATTAATAAGGGGGGGCTGGAGGGATGGCTAAGAGGTTAAGAGCACTGGCTGCTCTTCCAGAGGTCCTGAGTTCAATTCCCAGCAACCACATGGTGGCTCACAACCATCTGTACTGAGATCTGGCGCCCTCCTCTGGCGTGCGGGCATACATGGAGGCAGAATGTTGTATACATAATAAATAAATCTTTAAAAAAAAAGAAATAATTAATAAGGCTTAGTTCTCCTTCTTCCCTCTTCTCCTTCTTTCCTCCCTTCTGCCTTCTTTTCTTTTAGACAAGCACACCTTACATATGCACATGTACACATATATACACACACATGCACACATGTTTATAGACAGTCTCGGGGGGCTTGGGCTGGCCTCGAACTCACTACATAGCTTCTGAACATGACCTTATACTCCTGACTCTCCTGAGTTCATCTTAAGTACTGGTGGTGTCACAGGCATGTGCTGCCACACCAGGCTGATGATTTTGTCACATCTCTGACTTCCACTCCCATCCCTACCTTGGTCTTCATTTTTCTCTGTTATTTCTCTGGCTGGCCCAAAGGATTCACTGCCAATGATCATGTAAGGCATAGCTTCTTAAACTGTGGGTCCTGACCTTGTGTGTGGTTATGTAACTGAATCAGTGGGTAGAATTTTTTTTAGGCAACAATAAAAGTTTTCTGGGGGGCTGGAGAGATGGCTCAGAGGTTAAGAGCATTGCCTGCTCTTCCAAAGGTCCTGAGTTCGATTCCCAGCAACCACATGGTGGCTCACAACCATCTCTAATGGGGTCTGGTGCCCTCTTCTGGCATGCAGGCATACACACAGACAGAATGTTGTTTACATAATAAATAAATAAATAAATAAATAAATATTTTTAAAAAAATAAGTTTTCTGAATGTGTACATCAACATGTAATTCCCCAAATCAGTTTTCTCCCACGGTCACTGGGAATAGCAACCACACTCCAGGACAGGTCCTATGGTCAATCCAAAAGGAAATCCCTGGTTGTGGTTTGTTGTTGTTGTTGCTACTGTTTGTGTGTGCACGCATGTGTGTGCACGCACAAGTGCGTGTGCGTGTGTGTGTGTGTGTGTGTGTGTGTGTGTGCATTTCTTGTTTTGACATTTTTTGTATTATTGGGCTTCTTTTCGTTTTGCTTTTCATTTTTTGTTTTTTTCTTGAGAGAGAGGGAGAGAGAGAAAGGAGAGAGAACATCCAGTTGGGTGGGTGTGGAAGAGGGGAAGATCTTGGAGGCGTTAGAGGAGGGGGAAACACCATCGAAACACATTGCCAGAAAAAATGAAATAAAAGAAGTGGAAGATCATCTCCCCAGTCAAACACGGCGCGGGTGGATGGTGCTCTGTGCCGTACTCACAGGAAAGCATTGTGGAGTGTCACTGCTAACACATGACACCCAGACTGCACATGCTGGCACACCGTGCAGTGCCAATGACTGCTGTCTGAAGCACCTTGGGTCAGATCCAAGATTACTGCATTTATCAATTGTAGTGCTTCTACAATCCAGAAAGCGTTCTCTGTTCTTACAGAGATATTGTTGTCTGATTATGGTCAACAGACTTTCACCAGTTTCTTCCCATCATTTCTCAGCCTGCATCAAGTTAGCGCTTATTTTGAATTTTATTAATGTTTGATTTTAAAATTTGTGGCTGGTGCTGCTGATTTGAGTTGCAGTGAAACAATCATCAAATTAACTTTGGCTTGGAATTAATATGGCATTTCCAACAATTTCCGCAATGGTCTGAAACATGTTACCATTTTGAACTACAAACTTAGGAAAAGCGGCGTTCTCGGCACTGACAATTATGAAATCCAGATGTATTGGCCAACTCTGCAAAATGGCAAAGATGCTCTCCAGCCGGTAGGAACACGTGTTCCACCAAGGTTTCCTTCATTATGTAAAAACAGACAAGCACATCTATCTCACCTGCAAGCAAGGTTTATTTGTTCTATATTTCCTATTGTTGCTGCTCTTGTGTGTGCTTGCGTGATGTGTGCCTGTGTGCGTGAGCGTACCACGGTGCTCATGTGGGGAGGTCAGAGGACAACTTGCCACAGTCAACTTTCTCCTCCATCATAGAATCTGGGTACCAAACTCAAGTCAAGTATTTTACCTCCTGAGTCTATACCCCAAAAGCCAGCCCTGCTTTCATATTTAACGAATGGTAAAATTGTATGTCTAACAAAGAATTAAAAAACAACAGATATTTATGAATTTTTTAGGTAAATGTTTTGATGCGTATAAGTATCTTCTCTATTTGTGTACCCAGGGCTATGCAAAATTTTGTTGAATGAAAAGGGGTTATGAATGAAACCATTTCAGATGCCTGACTTAGCACATGTGGGCCAGGCCGGCCAGCTAGCATGCTTGTTTTGCTCCAAGTATATATACATATATATATTGTAGGGCCCGGGTCTGCCCTTGTTCCTGGGGCTCATCTTGAGGACAGTTTCTGGTCAGATGACTAAGCATCCTGTTTGTTCCTGTGCTCCTTCTGCCCTGCCTGGTGATTTGTTGTAGGGCATTGTTGACTCTATTGTTGGTATGGTAATTTCCCACCTGCCTAGGTGGAAGTCCTTGTGCAGCAGTTAGATATGGTAAATTCCCACCTGCCTGGGTGGAATTCCTTGGGCAGGAGTGGGGTATATAAGATTTTCCCCAAGGCTAAATAAACGGCATTCGGCTGATCTCCTTCCGAATGACCCAGGTCTCTTTGTGTGTTCTTTCAATCTCCAGGCCCTTGTCCGACTCGCGTACAGTACAGTGGCGTGCCAACTGTACCGAGGGGGTAACACAGAATCGGGTGTTACAATATATATAGTTTATCGTTTATTTAACTTTTACTTTATGTGCATTGGTGTGAAGGTGTCAGATCCCCTGCAACTGGATCTTCAGACAGTTGTGAGCTGCCATGTAGGTGCTGGGAATTGAACCCGGATCCTCTGGAAGAGCAGTCAGTATTCTTAACCACTGAGCCATCTCTCCAGCCCTCCAAGTCTATTTTTAAGACTCTCAGCTGCACATCTCCTGTCTCTTGCAGGTGTTACTATTGCCTCACACAGGTGCTTGTCCCTTTCTGTATTTTAGAGTACTTTTGCATTCGCTCTCTCCTTTGGTTATTTTCATGCTCACTAAAGAAGTGGGAGACGGTGAGAAAGGGAGTGCTCTGTTCAAGGCTGCACAGGAGTCAGGACCAGCACCCAGGGCCCTTCATGTCAAGCTCAGCATTTTCCACCAGCCCCTGTGGTCACACATGGCCCTGAGCTCTGCCCAGGTATGAGGCATTTGTACCCTAGGACATGGTTGACTCTTGAAAGTCACATCACTGGACTCTGATACTCCATAGAGGCTGAGGTTGTATTCCAGGTAAACGGTCAAACTAGAAATCTTCACATGAAAGAAATGGCAGCATGTTGTCAGGCCTGGTGACCAAAACTAGCCACATCTCATGCCCATGGCAAGAATACACTCAAAGGCTAGATGACAGGTCTGAAGCGACATGAACATTATCTCCTCAGTCAAGCACTGTGCACTTCTGAGCAATTGGCTGTGCACAGCCAGCTTGGGTCAGCCTCTCGTCTCCTGTTAGAACTAACCACTGGGCCTCAGAAGGGCAACTTGTCTCTAACCGTGCAAAGACTGCAAAGTCCCGATGTGTGTCGTCAGCACAGGTCCCGGTGGCAGCATCTCTTTGCAGGCACGGGGGTGGGGGAAGGGGAATGATAAGAAACAACTCAAAGCCCTCAGTGTCACTTGACATGACTCAGGGGCAGAGAATGTAGGCTTGACAGTCAGTACCAGAGGCTGTCTCCTCTTATTCCAACACACTGGCAATCATCCAAGCAGGACTGAGATAAAATACCGAGCCCAAAGACCCCCACCCTAGCCCTTATTTGACATGGGAGCCATGGCAAGCATGGCTCTGCGGAGAGGGGAAATATTGCTACTTCCTCCTGCTGCATTTCTGAATGACAGAATTTCTCTTTTTGTTGTCACTTGATCTTCACTCTCTCATCACCATGACAACCCAAGCGACGGAGCCAGCATTGAGATCAATGCCTGACCAATAGGCGTTTGTGGAACAGCAAGTGCACACTGTCTAATATTAGGGAAGCAGAACATTTTTAACCCTCTCTCCGTGCTTCAGCCATGGTCTATGGCAGAGAGCAAATACTTTCACTCATAATTCCAGGCACTCCATATAGCCTATCTTCAGGCTTTCTACATGGGAGTTACTAATCGGATTAGCTGGAAATCAAGTACCGGGTCTCTTGTCATTAGTGAGCAGAGTCATCATAGCAAGAACTGATACCCATCTGTGAGTACACAGTCCATCCGCTACTAGATTATTAGGTCAGGCCAAATCCATTTTGAAGACTTTGGCTTCTCAGGCTCAGAAAGAAGGGTCCTTATGCTGCATTTTATCAATTCCTCAAAACCAAAATCCCCTGGAATCAAAAGACTGGGGGAAAGAAGAGGTCAACAAGTGAATGCTGGACTCTCAAATCAAGTTTTATTAGTATGTTCTGCTCCGTCGGAGAGAAGGGCGAGTGTTAAGACTCTGGTATGAAAACTTGACTTTGAACCCACATCACCTAGGGTTTCAGTCTCTTCCAGCCTGTGTTCACCGTGGGCAGAAAGGGGGCACATATTCATCTTTCTCATCCATCACTGACTTCTGAGGAACTGGAACATACATTCAAATTTAATTCAAATTCTTTTTATAAGTTAATAACTTCTAAACTGACACACTAATGGTGCATGCTATTGTTGGGGATTCTAGTACTTTTATAATGCCATGTAAAGACAGCATCATGGTAATTGGCTTCCCTATCTCCTTCAAAGATTTCCTCTATGTTAGGAACATTAAAACCCTGTACTGGTCATTTTGAATTATGTGATTGATCCTTGTTAGTCAGTAATCCCACCATTCCACATAGAACATCGGGAGTCACTTTTCCTACTCAACTGTATCCTATGCCCTTTAATAATTATCGGTTCCCATCCTCTCACACACTTGTCATCCTCTAGTGCTCCGAGATGCTCTAATATTTCCACATGCGAAGAAGAACACATGGCACTTGCTTTTCTGTGCGTCTCTTATGTAAGTGCTGTACCGGGCTTCCAGTTGTTCGCAGCATTCCTCTAGTTATCATGTAGTAACTCTGGGAGTAGGGACTTCGCCTTAAGATAACAGTGAAAACTCCGTCTGCACACAACCATGGAAACCTGTTTGATCGGTAGAACATTCTTGGGAAACTATGACCCATGCTAAAACAAAACAAAACAGGCTTACCACACAAAATTCTTCTCTTTTGTTTGTTTCTTGAGCGAGGGTCTCATGGATGACAGGCTTGTCTTGCGTATATTGTGCAGCCACAGGAGATAACTCTGAGCTACAGATGTTCTTGCTTCTAACTCTGCTCCTATGGTGGTTTGAAAGAAAATGGCCACCATAAGTTCAATAGGAGTGTTGCTATTAGGAGGGGTGACTTTCTTGGAGAAGGTGTGTCCTTCTTAGAGGAAGTGTGTCATGTGGGGGTTTTGAGTTCTCCTATGCTTAAGATATGCCCAGTGTCTCAGCTCACTTCCTGTTGCCTGCAGCTCAAGATCTAGAATTCTCAGTGCCTTCTCTAGCACCATGTCTGTGTGCATGCTGCCATATCTAACCATGATGATAATAGACTGAATCTCTGAAACTGTAAGCCACCCATTTAAATGTTTTTCTTTATAAAAATTGCCGTGATCATGGTATCTTTTCACAGCAATGAAAACCATAACTAAAACAGAAGTTGGCACCACAGACCAGGGTATTGCTGTGATGGGCCTGAACATGTTTTTGCTTGAAGGAATATGGACCTTGGGGATGTGGATTAGACAAGCAGTTGGATGCTTTAAGTGCTGCTTAATGATCTATCTAGTAGGAGCATGGAAGACAGTGGTGCTGAGTGTGATTTGACAAACTGTGAGGGCCTGGCTCAAGAGGTTTCAGAGGAGAATTTTAGTATGTTGGTTAGACATTGTTCTTGTGATATTTTGGTGAAGAATGTGGCTGGTTTTGCATTTGACCAAAAAGTCTGCCTGAGGCTAAAGTGAAGAGCTTGTAATTAATTCCATTGGAAGAGGACATCTTAAAACAGTCCAGCATAGACTCTGTCGTGTGGTTATTAGTATTAACTCTGATGAAGATCTCTAATGAAAAGGAGCAAGCTGAGAAAGGAAATGCATATGAAATGTACAATTTGAGGAGAAAAGGAGTGCCAGGAAATGGATTGAAGCTAAATTCCATGTTCGAATATTAAGAAATGGAATAAATAAAGGGAGTGGTAACCTCAGGGCAAGTTCCTACCCAGCTAAGTTTCCAACTTGTGAAGAGTAATCAAAGAAAAGCTTAGAGCCAGGTGTGGTGGTGCACATCTTTAATGCCAGCACTCCAGAGTCAGAGACAGGCAGTTTGAGGCCAGCATGGTCTACAGATCCATTTTCAGGACAGTAGAGCTTAGGTGGTAAAGGTGATATTCAAAAACAGAAAGTTGGTGAAGATGTTACTGAACGAGGGGGCCATGTTCCAGCCCCAGCAAGCAGCAGAACGCGGCAGTTTCAGCCGTGTGGTTCTGGAGTTAATGATAGAAGAAAGGGGCTATGGAATTTCCTCCTCAACTAAGGAAAGCTGCTGAGGCCAGGCATTTGCCAGGGATGTCCCTGATAGGAAGACTAGAGAGGCCATTGTGTAAGGCTGTGAAGTTGAAGCCTGGATAGCTTTGGAAACCCCAAGATGTTGGAAATGCCAAGGCCATGGTATACCTTCCAAGGAAAGTTGCTAACAGGGAGTAGAACCAGCTCAAGAGGAAGAAGCATGTTGCAGTCAACAAAGCTGAAACAAATTCCAGATCTGAAGCGAATTTTTACATCAGACATGGAGATGTGATGACTAGGAAGTGAACCTGCATCCTCTACAAGAGCAAGAAGTTCTCACAAACATTTATAACTTCAGCTCCAAGGTATCCCATGTCATCTTCTTATTTTTTGAGCATCCACACATGTGACACATATACACACACTAAAATAAAATAAATAAAATAAAATAAAATAAAAACACATTGTTAAAAAGAAAAGAGAAACAAAGCTGGCACGGTGGCTTAAACAGTAATCCCAGCACTCTGGCAGTGGAGGCAGGGAGTCTATGAGTCTGAGGTTAGCCTTAATTACATAGTGAGAGCCTGCCATTAATTTATAAATAAGTAATAGATATTTTCAAAAGGAAAGGGGTGGGTTGAAAACTAACCATTTAAAATACACAAACAATGGCCCGGTGGTGGCGCACGCCTTTAATCCCAGCACTCGGGAGGCAGAGGCAGGCGGATCTCTGAGTTCGAGGCCAGCCTGGTCTACAAGAGCTAGCTCCAGGACAGGCTCTAGAAACTACAGGGAAACCCTGTCTCGAAAAAAAAGAAAAAAAAGAAAAAAAATACACAAACAATATCTATGAGTGCATATCTGTGAGATTTGAATTTATATTCAGGTGTTTTCCAAATGTTCCTTAGACAGCTTATGTTGGTCTTTTAGGGTTTAAGTCAAGGATTCAGCTGCTAGAGGCCGAGAAAAAACAAACAAACAAACAAACAAACAAAAATCCCCACCAGATACGTTAGCCTCAAAAGAGACACAATAGAACTAGCAGCTGCATGGAATCAATAAAAGCCAAACACAATAGGATAATCTTGTTAAAGTTCCAGAAACAATAAACAAACACAAAAAAAGTAATCTAGAAGTTGATACCCAGCAAAAATGCCTTTTAAAAATGAAAGTGAATCTGCCCACATACATATAGCAAATCGAGTTTTGTCAAAAGCACAGAAGCAATTCTGGGGGAAAAAGATTTTGTCAAAAAAAAAAAAAAAGAAAAGAAAAGAAAGAAAAAATAAATGGTGCTGGAACAACTGCACAGGCAGAGGCACAAAACCCGAAGCTTGAATTTAACCTCCTATTTTATTAAAAAATTCAAACTGAATCAACTTTTTCAGATGCCACATATAAGTGAGATCATCTGCCATTTGTCTCTCTGCGGGTGGCTTCACTTAAGATGGTAACCCTCCAGTCATCCATCACAAATAGCAGGGTTGCTTTCCATTTAAAGGCCGAACGGCATTCATTGTGCATGCATACCACCTTTGCCTCATCCATTCACCTGCAATTTAAATTCTATTTGCAAGTTACTGTGTACAGTGCTAGAAGGACCATAGGAGTATAACTATCTTTTCAACACACTGATTTCATTTCCTAAAGTTTACCTCGTAGAGACAGGATGGTGGTTGCTTAGGGCAGAGGTTAGAGGGCAAAGAAAGGAGGCTGGAGAGATATTGGTGAAAGGACAGAGAATCTCAGTTACTGACAAGTGAGTTCAAGGGACCTATTGTATAGCATGATAACTATGGTTATGGGCAATATGCTGCAGTTTGGAAAAATGCTGACAGAGCCGGGCATGTTGGCACATGCCACTGTATAATACCCGTACTTGGGAGGCCGAGACAGGAGGACTGCTCTAAGTGTAAAGGATACTGAGATAGTTTGTAAATTCCAGGCCAGCTAGGACCACGTAGCAAGCTACTTCCACCTACACGTGTGTCATGGCATATGTGTGCATGCACATACATACTTACAATAAATATATGGTAATACACACAATAAATACATACATTTTAAAAAATGCATCATAGAGCAATGGAAACTAGAAAATCTTTGAGGTCCCCAAGCAGGCAGAGTGCCAACACATCATTAAATTTATGATACTGCCAAGAAAAAATGGCTAAACTGGATCTCATTAAAATAACAACTCCTGATCTGTTAAAGAGCCTTTGAGTCAGAGAAACAATTTCCATGAGACAAAGGACAAATACTGGCATCTAGATTATAGAGTCCTCAAAATACAACAGCAAAATCCAAACAAGAAAAAAGGAAAGTAGATATGCCAACCAGTTAGGAAATGGGCAAAGGGCACGAACAAACACCTCGCCCATGGGAGTATACAGATGGCAAATCAGCACATGGGAAGATGTCCAGCATCATCAGCGACATTCCATTGCTAGGTCTGCCATAACAAAATAGCGCAGGCTGTGTGAGTTAAACAGTATAAATAACTTTCTCATAATTCTGGCAGCTAGAGGGCAAGATCAAGATGTTAGCAGTGCTGGGTTCTGAAGCCTCTCTCTTCCGCTTGGAGATGGCTGCCTTCCCATGGCTTTTTCATGTCCTCATCCTTCTGTTTACACACACCTCTGGTGTCTAACCTTCTTTTCTTAAAAATTTAAATATTTTTTAAAAAAATCTGTATTGATTTTTTTTAAATTTTCATGTAAGTATACAATGTACTGGTAATATTTATCCCTCACTCCTCACTCCAACCCCCACTACTCCCCAGTGCCCTGTGAATGTTTTCCCCATGCATGCTAAAATTTTTTTTATCAAAACCAATTTCAGATAATTTTACATATGTATAAAATTGTGCAAGTCTGTCTTTCTTGACCCGAAACAATTTGTTGTTGGATTAACACCCCAATGTAAAAGCCTCATTTTTAAATTAAATATATTGTTCAGCAACATCACACATGCATGTAATGTATCCTGATGATTCTTATCCTCCACTCTCTCCTTCCTCCCCCGCCCCAGCCCCTTTAAGACTGGGCTTGAGCAGAGTCAGTCATGAATGAGGGCAAGACTCATGGTACCCTGTCTCTCCCTGGGGGACTACTGGCTTTTGATGGGTATTGGGACAAGGCCTCATATTTGATTTAATCAATTCCTTAAAAGCTTTGTTTCCAAATATGGTCACATTATGAGGTAATGGGGATTGGATTTCAATATCTGAATTTGAAGTGGACATGGGATCATCTCATAACAATGAATAAGATCATAAAATGGTGGTCAATATTAAGCATCAGGGCAAGACAAATTAAAACCCGCAACTAAATATTACTATATCCTAAGAGAGCTGTAATGAAAAGACAGAAAAGAACAGGTGCTAGCAAGGATGCAGAGACAGTGGAAACCTGATCCAGTGCTACTGAAAATGTAAAGCTGTTCAAGCACGTTAGAGAACAATCTGCCAGTGCCTTAAAATATTCAACACGGAGTTACCATATGCCTTAGTAATTCTATTTCTAGATATATAAATACCTCAAAGAAATGCATAAATATGGGCACAAAAACCCAAATATAAGAATCCTCACAGACACATTATTTATAATACTCCCAAATTGGACAGCCAAATTTCCATCAAACGTAGAATGACTTTTTTTTAGTGTATCTATACAATAAAATATCACAGCATAATAAAGGGAGCTGTGTTGAGACACCATAGGAGAGCATTCCATAAGCACAATGCTGAGTCAAAGAAGCTAAACACGAAAGAATACATATTTCATCAGGGCTGTGAGAGTCCATGTATATACTTTTCAAAAATCTGCAAAACAATTTTGTGGTTTTAGAAATCAATCAGTATTATTTTATCTCTGGAGGGAAGGGAAAGTGCTAAGGCTCAGCAGGGTGCAGGGCTTTATAATGTGTCCAAGAAATATGTCCATTCAGCAAGCTGCATCCATTGAACTGTGTGCTTGGGGTTCATAGAGCAAAATAAGTCACTTAGAATTTCCAGGGCCTGTGACTGGGGTTGTAGTTTTGACAGAGGGAAGTGGACATGGATGCCCATACCCAACCAAGAATCTATCTCCAATTGAGATCTCCTTGCAAAGGAAAAGTTAGGTTTTTTTTAAATGGAGAATCACTGGGTACATTTACCACACTTAAGAATGGGCCTCATGATCGGCAGTAGATGGCCAAACCAAGACAAACTCAATGATATTTTTTGGAGACTTTTTGTTTCATATTGCTTTGCCTGGACATGTTCTGTCTTACTGGTTAAGAATTGTAAAATTATCCCCCAAATTATTAAAACAAAAAACAAAGTCGGGCATGGTAGTGAGGTGGTGGCACTGAGGAAGGAGAGGCAGGAGGATTATGAGTTTGAGGCCAGTCTTAACTACAGGATACAGAAAAGTTCTATCAATTCCTAAAACTCAGGTTGCTTCTTTGTGGTCACATCTACCAGTACCCTGGAGCAGCCATTGGATTCTTCTTTGCCATTATAGATTTGGCTTTTCAAGAATATCTGTCTAGACTTTGTTATTTGAAAATAATGTAATATGTATAAAGAAGACAGTTGAGCAGTACTGAGAATCAGCACAAGAATTTACACCAAGAAGCATCCAGAAGGACACACCTTAGGGGCAGACAGGACTGCTCCTCACTGAAGTATATATCAAGGTAAGATAGGGCATGTCCTTACAGAATTCTTCACTTATTAAGTTTTATGGTGCTGAGATTAGAACACAGGGCAGTGTACGTGTGCTCTACCAATGCCTGTATCACCACCCCTAAACAGTCTTTTGAATAAGGCTATGCACAGAAATAAATCTGAAGATTTATTCCAGTTATTTATCTTTGTGTTTTCTTTTTTCTGTTTTTTTTTTTTTTTGAAGGTCTGTCTGTGTAGCCCTGGCTGTCCTCAAACTTAAGGAAATTCATTGGCCTCTGCCTCCTGAGTGCTGGGATTAAAGACCTTCACCACCATACCCATTTTATGGCCAGTACATTTTAATGAAGTTGATCAGGTCAGAAAGTCTTTTCAAAAAATCAGGACAATTGAATATCTGCCATATAAAGTCACCTCAAAATGGACTAAAGTTTATAAAACTCTATGAAATTGTCATAAGCAGTTTCCTGACGATGAATCTAAAAAAAAAACCAGGCAACAACAAAACCATGGGATTGCATCAGAGTAAAAGCACTGGTATCGTTGAGGAAACCCACAGATGAGAAGAAAGTACTCGCAATCTACTCATCTGATAAAGGGCCAGTATTCAAAACATGTTAAAAGTAAACTCATTAGCTAGAGAAACCTGTTTAAAATGATTGCCTTCATCTAGTTCACTTGCTGTAACAAATATGCCAGGTACAGAAAGACAAATAGCATAAAGGTACATGTACATTTGTAAAAGTTCAACTGAAAGAAGTTGATGTAAGAATGGTTTGTATTTTTCTTCAAGCGATCATTCAGGTGCACGCAGAGCACTGGAGGTCACAGCCTCATAGGTGAGGAGGAAATGAGGAAAGACAGTATGAGGGTCAAAGTGAAATGTTATGGATTTATTGCACAGCATAGGGATCATAGTTAATCATGATGTAATATGTGTTTTAAATTTCCAGAAAGAGTACATTTTTAAGTATTCTTATCACGAAAAGAATTTGAAGTGTTATATGTTAACTTGCTTAATTTACTCATTCTAATATACACACATGAAATTTTTACATTGTGTTCCATAAACATACACAATTATTGTTGAAGAAATTTTAGTAATAGAGGAGTTACTTCTACTGAATATTGTTAAAGAAATGATGAAAAATCCAGAGAGGATGGAAGACAGAAAATAGAAATTCAGTCTTGCTGTATTCCATTGTTGGCATTTTACAAACCAGAGATCAGTGTTTTCACTCGTATCTTGATTTAGGAGAGAGGAACAATTAATAACCTGTGGCCTCTGACTGCTAGTGTAAATAAGAGCTACAGAAAACTACAACTTTTAATTGCAATCATGTAAGGAGATTCCTCCAGGAGTGGGAGGCAAGGAAGTGAGATAGTCTTACTAGTCGAAATCAGACACTTAGGATACCAGTGATCATGAACTAGGGAATAAGCAACTCTAATATGTTCCAGAGGTCATAAGATAGTATAGGTAGAAGGAACAAGATTATTTTTTATAACCTATGTATATCAGTTCTCAATTAATTTTTCCCTTACTTACTCTCTTAGAATATATGCAAAATAAGCTACTTTTCATAAAATACATTATTAAAAAATTAAATAAATTAGAAAAATTCAAACACATGTAATGGAAATAAAAATCATCATTCACTGGAATTTTAGGAGGTCCTTGTTGTAAGAGGCCCCTTGTTCATTCCTGGCTGCCTAGAACAGAAATAATCACACAGAAACTATATTATTTGCAATACTGTTTGGCCAATAGCTTAAGCATTTTTCTGGATTACTCTTATATCTTAAATTAACCCATTTCTATTGTTTTATATTTTACCATGAGGCTTGTGGACTACAGGCAAGGTTCCAGCAGGCAGCTTGCGGCTTTCCCCTCTGGCGGCTCCATGGTGTCTCTCTACTCGGCATTCTTTCTCCCAGCATTCAGTTTAGTTGTCCCCGCCTAGCTCTACTCTGCCCTATTACAGGCCAAGCCAGCTTCTTTATTCATTAACCAATAAAAGCAACACAAATACAGAAGAAATTCTCACACTGGGCCCTGGGAAAAATGATCACAGGCCTAGTAGGATTCCCCACTCAAAACTGTTGAGGGAGTGAGGGAGTATACAGTTTCTCAAAATGCTTCATATTAAAGGAGAAGTCATATATGAAGAGGGCAACCTTTCTGAAACATGTGATCTTCAGTGTAGTGAGGAGCTGTGGGCTGTGTTCCCGCCGCCCTGCTCCCGGCTGCCTGGCTAGCTTATGCCCCGAAATAACAACACACAAACTGTATTCATTTAAACACTGCCTGGCCCATTAGTTTCAGCCTCTTACTTACATCTTGACTAACCCATATCTAATAATCTGTGTAACACAATGAGTGGTGTCTTACTGGGAAAGATTCAGCATGTCTGACCTGGCAGCTGGCTTCATCGCATCTGTCTCCCTGAGGAGAGGCACAGCGGTCTATTAACTTCCCTTCCCAGCATTCTGTTCTGTCTACTCTGCCCACCTAAGGGCTGGCCAATCAAATGGGCCAGGCAGTTTCTTTATTAACCAATGAAATCAACTCAAACAGAAGACTCTCCCACATCACTTCAGGGGATCAACTTTAAGATAAAAAGAAAGGGTGGGACCCAGTGAGTTGGAAGATTTTCGTGTGTTCCTTGATGTGACCTTGTATGGCCTAACAGGTCATGAGAGAATGTGGTTTCATTTCTGTTAGAAGGTGGTGAGGTGATAGAGGTTTGGGTCACAGTCTTAGCAGCTATAACGGCTAGTTTTATATCAATATGTCACAAGCTGGAATCATCTCCTCTCAGATGTTTCAATTAAGAAAATGCCTGCATAAGATTGGGTTGTAGGAAAGCCCATAGGGCATTTTAATTAATGATTGTGGGTCCATCCTATTGTGGACTCTATACGAAATCAGGCTGAGCAAGCCCCAGGGAGCACCTCTCCATGGCCTTTGCATCAGCTCCTGCCTCCAGGTTCCTGCCCTGTTTGAGTTCCTGTCCTGCCTCCCTTCAGTGATGAACAGCGACACAGAAGTGGAAGCCAAATCAACCCTTTCCTTCCCAAGTTGGTTTTGGTCATGGTGTTTATCACAGCAATAGTAACCCTAACTGAGACAGAAGCCTCAGAAAGCCTGGGAACATTTGGAAGCAGTGACTGATCCAGGAAAACATGAGAACAGAGACAGAATCACTTGAGGCATTCTTGGTTTCCTGTGATTCTGGAATTGAGGCTCAGGAAAAATATGCTCTTCACTAAAGGAGAAATGTCATGGTTTTCTGTCCAACTCTATTTTTATTCTCTAATAATTTGAACAATAAACACACTTGAAATGGAGGGATGGCTTAGTGGTTAGGAGCACTGGCTGCTCTTCCAACAGAACTAGGCTCAGTTGCCAGCATCCACACAGCAGCTCAGAATCATCTGTAACTCCAGTTCCAGGTGATCTGATGACCCCTCTGGCCTGTAACAGGTACACAAGTGGTACACAGACATATATGCAGCCAAAACACCCATACACAAAATAAAATAAAAAATGTTTAAAATCCAGACAAATCATAAGCAACTTCAGAACACTGGAAAGATCATGACCTTAAAAACGAGAAGCTGGAGGCAGGGCTCAGGGGCTAAGAGCACTTGCTACTCTTCCAGGGGACCCACGTTTAGTTTCCAGTGTCTACATGGTAGCTCACAAACACCTGTAACTCCAGTTCTAGGGGATCTGATACCCTCTCTGGCCTTAGTGCTCACCAGACATGAATGCAGTACACATACATAGGCAAACACTTATGCACATAAAATCAAAAGAAATATAGCTTTTGAAAAAGTTTCTTTTTTCTTCATTAGTTTCCTTTTTTAAAAAAAAATTAATCCAAATTCTCCCTCCCTCCCCTTCTCCCATTCCCTCCACACATCCTCCTACCACACCCCCTCTAACCCTAAGAGAGGGTAAGGCACTTTGCTTTGTGGAAAGTCCAATGCCCTCCCTACTATATCTAGGCTGAACAAGGAATACATCCAAAGAGAATAGGATCCCCAAAAGCCAGTACAAGCAGTAGAGATAAATCCAAGGGCTACTGCCAATGGCCCTTCAGTCTGCCCCAGCCATACAACTGTCAGCCACATTCAGAGGGACTAGTTTGGTCCTATACTTGTTCCTTCCCACTCCAGCTGGAGTTGGTGACCTCCTATTAGCTCAGGTGGACTGTTTCAGTGGATGAACCCTTCATGGTCTTGACCTCTTTGCTCATATTCTCATTCCTTCTACTCTGAAAATTTCTTAAAAGCATGTATCAGAGAGATGGTTCAGCAATGAAGCGCACTTGTTACTCTTGCAAGGGACTGGAATTGGTCTCCCAGTATCATATCAGATGACTCACAACTGGCCCATGACTCGAGCTTCAGGGAACCCAGTGCTTTCTTCTGGACTCCAAAGATAACTGCACTCACATGTACACACCCACCTCACATATCCACGCAAATTAAAAACTATCTTACAATTAGTCACAAGAAAAAAATGTTGCCTGCAAAGGGAGATGAATGGAATTAGGAAGTCTATTGATGGATGAGATGGCTGGAAAAATGTAGTTCTACTGACAGAAATAGAAGCCACAGCATAATGTGAGCTTAAGAATAAAATATACTTTCTCTGATGCTTGATCAATGCAGTTACCAGAATAATTTGCCTTTAGAGATTCAGTGCCACCGGCATCAATGTCGCCTGTATGTCTACTTCAAGCCCCCCAAACAGAATATAGCTGATAAAAAAAAACAAAACAAAACAAAGACAAATGAAAACTCCTAAAATACTAATAAGATCTTCTTGGAAATGGGTGGGGGTTAAAGTGTGACATTCAAAATCCCTTTAACCCGTACTTCAAAATCAGAAGCTTATAGCAAGACCTCTATCACCGGACGAACTGTATTCTCTGTCTTTCTTCTGGCTTGCTTACATTCAGACATTCTCATAACAAGTATCCAAGCAACCATTCCTTAGTTACATGGTCCTAAGGGACAGAGATGCTGGTGAAGTAATCATCAGGTGTTTTATAAGGTTGATAAAGAACTGATCAGTCGCTGGCTAGCGGTGTGAGAGAATACATACATGGATGACGCGAGGGAGTTTGTTTTTAGGGTGAAGGAAGTATTCTGTATTTTTGATGTGATACAAATACGCATGTGTTCAAATTCAGCAATGTATATACCAGGACAAGTTTATGGTGTGATCAGACCAAACCCTCCCCTCGACTAGCTGTATAATGAGGACTGCAGGTGCCACCCACTTTCTCCATCTCTTTTAGGTATCTATTTATACACAATAATCAATTTCCTTCAATGGTCTCTCCTCCTGCTTTTTTTATATAATCTGACACTAATTAATTCTATAATTTAGTTTACACCTGGTAGGAATATCAAGATGGGGTTGGGAATGAATAAAGAGGAGTGATCTTCCTTTCGGAGAGATTAGTGTACTCCTATTCACAGGAGGAAGGTTTGTGTGATGATGGGCAGGGGCAGCAGCTGCTGCTATTACTTATTATTTAGTGTGCTGCACTGTGAAAATAATAGATAATGACACCAATCAGCACTGGCAGCAGATAGGGGCACCTCTCATTATCTCTGCCTGCTGCTTTTCATGCTTTTATGCAATCCTCTCGCTTTGAACATAAGCAGAACTGGTTACTTGGTTTTTTTTTTTTTTTTTTGGTTACTTGTTTTTAATCAAAAGCGAATGGCAAAGGCAGGGTACAGCTAGCGGGGTTATGTCACATATAAGATACTTTTCCAGGCAGACTCACCCTCGAGGCTATCTTTTCTAAAAGCATGATGAAGCAGCCATGTTGGAAAAGCCCGTGTGGCAAGACCTAGAGATGCTAAAGGTAACTGCTAGGGAATGTGTGAGGCCTTTAGGAGCAGAGGGTGGCCACCTACAGGAGGCTGTGTTTTCAAATCTGGATATAAAGAAGATTCTCCCCCAGTTGAAGCTTTACCCGAGGACTAGTCTTGATTATACCTTGGTCACAGCCTTGTAATCCTACCCAGAGGATCTAGCTAGGCTGAGCTCCTGGAAACCCCATCCTATCATACTAAAATGGTGAGAAAACAAATGCTCATTGTACTAATTATTATGCAGCAACAGAAGGGAAAAAAAGCTCACACAATTCTTAATATCGATACTAGTCTATTGGAGTGTTTCTTGTACTCCAGAAGCTAAAAGTCCATTTCCCACATTCCTTTACAATTATGATTCTGGACATCTGAGACTTGGCCGGCAGAAGCAACTGGACTCTGTGCTTCTGACATCTCTGCTGCTGAAGATGACTGTGAAGATGTTTGCCTGCCCTACAGCCATTTGGTCATGAGTACCTGGGTGCTGAGGGGCGAGGAGCTTGGCATCCATCTGCAGATGGATCATTCTGGAGGGAGCAGGAGTAGTGATGTATTTTCATTCTGAATGTTTCCTAATTCTAAAAGAATTAGCAGCTTTCCTGGTAGCTGGGGAGTGATGTGGTCTTGGATTTTGCTTCTGAAAGTTCAAGTAAGTTGGTCCTTCTAATAAAGATAGATGCCACTTAATATCTAGTAATAAACAGTTTTGTGCCTAAACTAGTTGAGAATAAATTCTAGTTTTCTGGCAACAAGATTCTAAACTGCAGTAGAAAGGACACCCTCAAATGCTATTTTAACCATGTGTATGTAAAATGGATAATAAACAACATTCACCTTTAAATAAACATTTTTATATTGAATATAATAGATTTTAATACTTAGTTTTATAAAGACAAAGTCACTTTATAACATTTAATGTAAAAGTCACAATGCACTGGTCCAGTTTGACACAATAAAATATTCTGAATATTAGGAACAACTCATTTGCTTAACAAGGCGGCAACTATAAAACTATAATGTGTTTCGCTTATCTTCCCTTCAGAACCAGAAAATACATTATTGGCTTGATAACCTTCATTTATAATCTTCTTGACACTCTAAAAATCTCTTTAAGTATTTATTTTCAATTAGTCTAGCCTAAAATACAATATTCAGTAATCTTCACTATTCTGACTTTAAAATAATATCAAAATTAACAGCATATTTTTAAGAAAGGATTTGTTGTAAATACAACTGACAAAATATTCAACAAAGTGTGTATAACAGTGCTTTTGTATATAAGCACAGACCATATGCTTTTCTAGAGCTATTGTCGTATAATTTAACAATCATTACATAACAGCAGATGTGACAGTTTGCATATAAACTATTAACTAAGATTGAAAATCAGGACATATTTTAGCACATCAATTCTGAGTCAAAGCAGAAAGGCTTAGTTCTAAATTATCTCTTTTAAGTGGCAATTTCCTTGAAAAGACAGTATAATCAAATCTTAAAGATGCTACCAGTATTTGGTGAATTCCAACTTACAGATTCTCAAAGACTCAACTTGAAAAGTGTTTTTGCTTCGTTGAAAAGAATATATGCTACGTGGCATAGCCCTCTGTTTTATTCACAGTCTATTCTTGCTAAAGCCTGACCACACCAATTCCTTACCAGAAAGGGAGACTTCTTTGGTCACCATGAAGGAGGTCTGCTCCCTCTCCCTCTTCCTCTCCCTCGTTTCTAGTCAAGTAAGAGGGCTTGAAATCAAAGCCTAGCGTGAAAGCAGAAACTCCTCAGGCTGATTCCTGCCCCATTTCCTAAGTCAACTACTTAATAAATCACTCTTGTCAGAGACGGCAGAAGACAGGACAGGTCCATGTGGTTTGACTGTTATTTTTTTATTTTATTTTTTTTTTTGGTTTTTCGAGACAGGGTTTCTCTGAAGCTTTTTTGGAGCCTGTCCTGGAACTAGCTCTTGTAGACCAGGCTGGCCTCGAACTCACAGAGATCCGCCTGCCTCTGCCTCCCGAGTGCTGGGATTAAAGGCGTGCGCCACCACCGCCCGGCTTGACTGTTATTTTTTAAAGTGCTATCAAAGTCCATTGATATTTAAATGGACTGTCATGTAATGTCTGACCTAGAAGAAGCCTAAAGTAGCTAAAAAATTACTCATCTAGGTCAGAGAGTCGAACCTTTTCAGGTGGACGCTGGCAAGTCTACAGAGTGCCTTAGTGAGTGTATGTGACGTGTATTTCACGTGCTTGTGAAACCGATGGAGCGCTAGTGTGACTGTGCCGCCCTACCTCCTCTAAATTAAAACCCAGCCGACGAAAGTGTCAAATATAAAGCTGGAGAACACGAGCCATCACGAGCCATTGGGAGAAGACGCCACACACGACAGTACACTAAAGAAGTTTTAGTTATGTCTCCGTGTAAATGAAAGAGCTCTACAGTCAACTGAACTGTTTCTTAACCTTTCTCAAAACACTGGCTTTCTTCTATGTAAACCTAAAGCCAGCGATGTTTTTACTTATATCAGTCCAGAATTTAGACTTCTTGATTTGTGTTTAGCAGTAGCAGAGTTAGTAGTGTCAACCAGCAACTTGTGAACCCTCAAGAACAGAGAGTGCAGAAGTTGCTTTGTAAGATCATAGATTTCTGTGTTGAACAAAATTAAGTTTTAAAAGTTAATAAAGTTCCAGTAACATAACATAGAAAGCAAAGCCCTAAATGGGCAATTTCCTAGCTAATTAAGGCTACAGTTCTAAAGCCCAGTTTTGACAGGCTTGGGGCAATTTGAAAAGCAAAGCTCACCAATATGCCATAACAGCATTAGTAATAAACACATTGCCTTCGGAAAAGCCGCGAATCCCGTGGAAACAGCAGCACAAACTTGTAACTGCCTCCCTAAAGTGATACGATAGTGCCCTCTGGTGGCCCCACTGAGCATGTGACCCTGATGCTGGATATCTTGGGACACATAGAGTGACAGAATTTTTTTTTTAACTGCAATTGATACAAAGGAATGAATCATTGTGCTTCTGAGTACCTTTCTTTTTGCCTTCAAGCACATAGGCAATGCAATACATCCCTGAGTAGTCCCAGGAATCAAGCGGATAGTACAGGAATCTTGGTAAACCTAACAGTGGCAGAGATTTACACCTTGGTTCTAGACCTTAACTGGGAGCATTTCGCATGCTCCAGCTTTGCTTTTAAGTCTAAGGGTCTCTCAAAAAACCTCACCAAAGCTGGCTCATTTAACAGGGAAGCAAGAATCTGTTCAAATGCAAAAGACCACTGATGTTCTTCCCTGGGAGAGGAAGGAGTTTTCTCCACACTTCTCTCTGCATTCCCCTCACGGCTTCCAGAATCACAGGCTGTCCCGGAGAATCTTCTAGCTGCTGATTTAGGGCTATGGAGTTTCCTTCCAACTTCTTCCATCCTGAGCAAAAGGTTGGTAACAATAGCAATGGCTTGATAGAGTGACTCTTCTTCCGGGTCTTCATGAAATAAATTATACAGGGTCTTTGAAAACTGAATAAATTGTGACTAGAAGACACAAGTTGGAAATATAACATTTTAACATTAGACTTAGCAAATAAAAATGAAACTTAGAAGGGGAATTCAGAAGTGGAAAGAATCCTGTATAAAATTGGCCATATACAACCTTCACCACAGAACTGAGGACTAATTAATTCCATGATACATCTTTGCTCTAGGAAGGTAAGTATGAACCATGAAAGAACCTCATTTAAGCCCTCTCACACAATTGTCAAATTGAAGAATATTATAAATGAAGAATATTATAAAGAAGTTTCTTTATTTACTGTTGGGTGACAATTTTGATTATGCAAACTTTCATATTTTCGTTCGTGTAATTCTCATCAATCAATTTTAAGAAAAGGATTAAGGACTTCTAATTTGATATCAAAGGGCTGCAGTGGACACTGAGCTAAGATGACTTAATATTAGGGAAGAATGACTTTTGGGACCTACCTAGTAGTGCAAGAACGCTTAAGAAATCCCTTTGGATGTGCGTGTTTTTCCAAAAGGCAGATACGGGACCAAAGTTAAGAGAATCTAGTTAGTTTGCTAACTGCTCTCAGGAAATACTAAATATTCCTAGAAAATACTTGTCAGTTTAAAAGCTATTCAAATCCAAGAGTTCTATAACTCAGTTGTTCAACCTTACATGTTTGTACGTACATAAAACAAGTATAACTAATATGCTTCATAAAAATCTGTTATAAAAATGCTTTCCACCGTCCCTTTTTATAGATCTTTTCATTTATAATGATTTTAGAGTAAGTATCCCAAATTGGTTTATTTTAAGAAGCATTTATTTAACCATCAAACTGGAAAGTTCATTAAGACATTCTAAGCTATTTGATAGTTTTGTTTTGGTAAAGTTCTGGGGCACTTCTGTATCTCAATCAATCAGCCTTCCTTTTAAGACTATAAGGACATGTGGGCAATGTATAAGAAAGAGATTAATTTAAATAATGTCTACACTAGTCCTTAATAGCGCC
Source organism: Arvicola amphibius (assembly GCF_903992535.2). NCBI lineage: Eukaryota > Metazoa > Chordata > Mammalia > Rodentia > Cricetidae > Arvicola > Arvicola amphibius. Next base: position 90,855,517 of record NC_052065.1, on the reverse strand, counting down.
TATGCAGCATCATATGCAGCCTATGCAACAAGGTCACTGGGGATTTCGTAAGATCTATCTTAGTAATTTCTTAGTGAGTAGCAATAGATTTGACATCAGTAGGCACTAACTGAATGTTACTTAATACATGTATATTTTTAATGCTGAAATATGCCATATATAAAAATTTTCTATAGAAACACTAAATACATTTAAGCAATTAATGTACAATTTTAAAAATTTGTTGACCTCTTTCACGATTACTTGAATTTTCTAAAGCTGACAACCTGTAGATTATTTAACTATTTCTTCAATAGTATGTAAGTTTTTTTTTCTTTTCCTTTTCTTTTGTGGTATTGGTGACTGAACCATGGGGCTACATGCACTCCCATTAATCAAAAAATTTTCACTTGGAAAATTCTATACCTGATTCATTCTTGGTAAATCTTTAATGTTTTCTTCTTTTTTAAGAAGCTCATCTTGCCATTGACTTAAATAGGCTTGAATATCAATTTTTCCTTTGCCTAAATAAAAGAAATAAACAATTTTATAATGAACAACTAATATTTCCCCAAATCTCAAAAAGAATAATTGAAATTGAAAGAAATATCTCTGAGGTTAAAGAGCCCATCTCGTTCAGTCCAGGACACAATCTGAATTTAGCTTTGATCTCACTCATTGGCTTTCAGAAAACATTATCTACTTCTATTTAGACAAAAACTTTTACTTATGGAAACTTGATGAATATCAAAAATACAGAAAAGAGGGAAAATGATGTATTTAAATTAAAACAGCACACTTTGGTCAAAAAATAAATGTCATGTAGTCATACTCATATAGCCTACCACACTTAATCTTTTCCATATCAAGTTCTTTATATGGTGGTTCTTTTTTTTTTTTTTTGGTTTTTTTGAGACAGAGTTTCTCTGTGGCCTTGGAGCCTGTCCTGGAACTAGCTCTTGTAGACCAGGCTGGCCTTGAACTCACAGAGATCCGTCTGCCTCTGCCTCCCCAGTGCTGGGATTAAAGGCGTGCGCCACCACCGCCCGGCTATGGTGGTTCTTTTTAAAAAATTGGAAACACTATTTACTGCTTCATTTTTTTTCAGCCAAGATGATATTTGCATGGCCTTGAAATTCTTATTTAAACTTTTGTGAAAACTAGGCAAAATAATAGAGGAGTTATGTTCAACTAGATCTTCTATTGTGGAATATTAGTTGAAGATGTGTTAAAGTTGTTTACACCGTGGAATATTTGTTTAATGATGCAAAGACAAGATCTCCTGAGTAAACTGGGAGTGGTGGGGGTCACGGGAAAGGGTAGAAGGGGAAAGGGGAAGAAAGGAGGGGAGCGGAGGAAAATGTATAGCTCAATAAAAACAATTTTAAAAAAAGAAAAGATGGCTAGAAACAAGCCAAGGCCAGGCAGTCATAAGAAAAAAAAGCACCCAGTGGAACAGTGTTTATAGATATTTTAAAGAGAGCTGTCTCCTCCATATGTTCGTGTATACAAAGAAACAAGTTTTAAAGGGATGTAGCATAAAATGTTTACAGCTTCTCCTTCTGGCTTGGTTTGTGTAGGGGTAAGAAAGACTACATGCTGCCTGAATTTCTGCCACAAAGATTATCTATTATTTTTGTAATTCAAATGAAATCTTTAAAATAATAAAAATGAATATGGATCACTTACTATTAAGTTTTTATAACCTCTGAGATGTAAGTAACAGAAGAAGAAATAATAAATTTCTTTTAAGTAACTAGAAAACCATATCAAGACAAATCTACAGCCTTTAAAGAACCCCAGCCCCTCCCCCTTTATAGCTATTACTATTTATAGAATTAATAATTTAATAAATTGAATGATATTCCTAGATTGTTTCATAGTACCTTTTTCAGGGGTATTTTTTCCTGATTCTGCTTCCTTCTCATCTGCATGCTTGGAAACTAAAGGGAAAAGAGGGCAACTGTATATTATAAAATGTTTAAGTATCTTTTAAAAGTAAAATAACAAAAGATTAATTTGTATAAAGACTTATAAGCACTAACTATGCTTTTGACCCACCAAAGCAATTTTATGTGACCTGATCTCCTGATGTTAGAATGCAAAGTATCGCCGGGCGGTGGTGGCGCATGCCTTTAATCCCAGCACTCGGGAGGCAGAGGCAGGCAGATCTCTGTGAGTTCGAGACTAGCCTGGTCTACAAGAGCTAGTTCCAGGACAGGCTCCAAAACCACAGAGAAACCCTGTCTCAAAAAAATCAAAAAAAAGCCAGGCGGTGGTGGCACACACCTTTAATCCCAGCACTCGGGAGGCAGAGGCAGGCGGATCTCTGTGAGTTCGAGACCAGCCTGGTCTACAAGAGCTAGTTCCAGGATAGGCTTCAAAGCTACAGAGAAACCCTGTCTCGAAAAACCAAAAAAAAAAAAAAAAAAATCAAAAAAAAAATAGGATGCAAAGTATCAAAAATATTCATAGTAAAAGAAAAGAACACTGTATATTAATATTTAAAAAATCCTAGAGGGTAATACATCAAATTTAAGTATTTGCTTCTGAGTGATAGCTTCTCTATTTGACTGCCTTCAAATTAAGAAGCATTACGTTTATTACCAGGAGGAAAGCCCCATGCATAATGGAGGTCTGAAGAAGAAGCCACACGCCCCGAGTAAGACAAGAACTCATTGTGAAACCCTGCGCAATTCGCTTCTTTCTGTACTCAATGTTCTTCTATATAAAGTGGGCAGACTTAAATAGATGGTTTTTGAGGTTCTGTTAATGCTCACTTTACATACAGTAACCAAATAGACACATACATGTTCTCTGTAAGACCGCATACCTATGAAAATGAAGCAAATGGGAAAAGCACACATACAAGTGTGTATCACTTCCAATTTATGTGAGAAAGCAGATTCTTCTCTTGTACACTTGATTTATAAGAAGTATTCACTATTTAAATAAAAGTTATGGTTTGTAAATCATCAATATGATTCTATCAGCTTCACCATCCTTTATCAAAGCATAAAAATGGTAGGATACAAAATTTCTTTAATACAATTAAAAGCAAAAATCTTTTATATATACTTTCTTTTAAATAAGAAATTTCAAAAGATAAAAATTATTAAGCACAGTCTAATCAGTCACATATTTACAAACTATGCTAACTGCTACTGTAGTATCACAATGTAAAACTCAGGAAGATCTCCACAAGTAGCCAGTCATCGAGATGCCCACGGTCCTGTCTACCTGGGGGACTGAGGAAGGATGATTACTGGAGCCCAAGAGTTTGAGACCAGTCTGAGACCCAATTTAAAAGAACACAAATTCAGTTAAAAGTGTACAGGAATATTTATTTACCCTGGAGCTGACTGAAATAAAGCAATTCTTCTTCGGAAAGCTCATCGGCCTTGTTAGAAGTCTTAGACATCACTTCAGTATAAGCTGAAAGCATATAAGCCAAATCACATTCACTAGCAGTGAAGGCAGAGAAGTGGTTCTTAAATGCAGACAAATGAGATGAAGTGTATAAGAAATGTGTACACGCAGAAAAGTGGAAATACCATTGCTCTGCTGTTGTGGGCCAAATAAAACATTGCATCACTTTGAATTCTAAGATTTCTCTTACTTGCATTTCTTCTTCTTTTTTTTTTGCTTAAGAACTTCATATACGCATATACTATATTTGATCAAATCCATCGCCCCATTTCCTCCCCGGCAATTTCTTCCCTCTTCCACTACCATTATTCCCTTCTAATTCCGTGGACTCTTTTATAAACCCACTGAGTCCTTTTGGTTCCGAGGTCATCTACAGGAGCACGGGTAACGTCCTTGCTTTTTACCAGTTTTTAGAGTCATGGGAAGATGATTAGATTAACTCTGAACATGAAATCTAACACTCCTGCACTAATAAGGAAACCTGAAGCTCAGAGCTTTACTGTTCCCCACTGTTATCCAACGGAGACACAGTGTTTCCCAGCTTATATTTTATCCTACTTAACATTCCTACTTTCAACCCCTCCACCAACAATGTATGACATGGAAAATTTAAACATTTAAATGGTAACAATCTAATAAAATTTATTCTTATAATTAAATTATTATGTGGTTTGACTTTTGTTTTTAATGCTGTGTTTGTGATTTGGGCGTCTGAAGGATTAAACACGGCTTTAGTTTGCTGGTCTGCTAAATGATTCCTGGCTAACCTGAAAAGCCTTTAAAAAGCTTTTAAAGAAAGTCAGGGAGAACACTAGATAAATTATAAAGTGCTATTTGATTTCAATGAATTACCAAATCCAAGCTACTTTTCGCAATTTTTTTTTAACAGTAGGAATGTGTTGAGAAATAATCTTCAGGACAGTGGAAAAAATTTATGAAAACTGGAAGGGCATGGTGACCTTGGGGAAGTAGAGCAAAACAAAAAAAAACTTTTGGAGTTAGATGGGCCTCATATCAAGTATATTTGAGACATAATTGGATCTCCCCAACCCTCAGTCTCCTTTTTGTAAAAATTGGAAGGATAATATAATCTTTCAAAGATTATGATGCTAAAATAAGAGAGTGCATATAAAATATATTTTATGTGTGTGTTTATGCGTTCAACAAAGAGTGTGTGTGGAGGCCTAAGGGTGACATTGGATATGAAGTAAAGGTTGTGCACATGCTAATTTGGACCCATCTGCAAGTTTAGTAATCTGCCTAAAGTGAATCTCTATTTTAAAGACAATGACAGCACAAATTCAACAGTATCCCAATATTCCAATGATACATAAGTTCTTGTATAAGCTATCATTTAAGAGCTAGCTAGCAGGACATGGTAGCACATGCCTGTTATCCTTGCACTTCTGAGACTGAGCTCAGTCTGGGATATACATTGAGAGCATATCTCAAACTGCATACATCTACACACACACACACACACACACACAGAGAGAGAGAGAGAGAGAGAGAGAGAGAGAGAGAGAGAGAGAGAGAGAGAGGATTGCCTACTAATAGGAAATTAAAGATCCACCTGATAAATGGAATCTCTTCTACAGATTTCCTGTCTATATCTATACCTACACCACCAAAAATACTTGTGATATTACTTGAGGACCACAATAAAGCAATAACTTTAAATTATATGAAAAACTGTTTTATCTGTTAAAGTGAAATTATATGTACAACGATGCCTGTTACAATGGAATGAACTCTTACTATATACCATTTACTATATATCATTAAAGACTGTTAAAGTCTTACCTGGAGGAATATGCATCTTAAAAAGCAGCTTAAGCTTCTCAGTAAAACTTCCATTGTACATTATATCTGTTCAATAAAATTCAGTTAGAAAACTCAGGTAACTAAACATTAACTAAACATTCAACCAATTCCACCCAAAGTGATTAAGATACAGACAGTAGACAGGAATTAGGATCTAAAACACAGTCAACCAGTCAGTCTGTCCCCCCCGCCCCCAGCCCTGTCTCTCTCTCTCTCTTATTGGTTTTTCAAAATAAGATTTCTGTGTAACAGCCCTGGCCATTCTGGAACTTACTCTGTAGACCAGGCTGGCCTTGAACTGCCCCTGCCTTCCTAGTGCCGAGATTAAAGACATGCACCACCACCACCAGGCAACATGGTGTTTCTTAAGCTAACAATTAACTACTCAATCAGTAAGATTTTCACTTTCAAGCACATAACCAAAACACTCCACCAGGGGAATAGCATGCTCTATTCACAAGCGCCTTTCTCCCAACCTCATATTTCCCTTTTCTTTTGGAATGGGGCTTTATGATTCATTTGAGGAGAGAACTGCTCTGCAAGATAACGAGTGAGAAGAAATCATTGCTGGGGGGGGGGTATGAAAAACAAAGGGACAAAACCTATGACTTATCGACTTTAGGCACAACTCATTTGTTTAGTATTTCTGTGTCACTTATCTGGGCTATGTGGTTGATTTTTACCCAAGGGGAAAACCCTTCTGTTGTATCTATCTATCCGGTGTAGAAAAATCCTAGACATTCTCTTCATTCCTGTTAAACCATTAAAACACCCACATCTAATGGCTTGTTTCTTTGAGAGGGTTGCGCAAAAAGAAATCAATATATGGGCCTGGAGAGATAGCTCAGTGGTTAAGAACACTAGATGTTCTTCCAGAGGACCTGAATTCAATTCCCAGCATCCACGTGCCAGCTCACAACCATCTATAAACTCTAGTTCCAGGTGATTCAACACCCTCACACAGACATAAATATAGGCAAAATATCGATGCACATAAAGTAAAAATAAATTATTAAAAGAGATCAATATGCATAGGTTTAGCAGCAAGCACATTTTAAAAAGCCTCATAATTACTAAACCTGAAGACAATGTAATCCAAAATTGGCCTAAACTAGCAGTAGTAGGCAGCAAGATGAAATATTTTGGGGTGGTAGGGAATATTTTGGGGGGATAGAGAACATAGTTATGTTTTGCTTTAGAAAGTTGAAGGGCATCAGCCTACCAATTGCAGAGGAGAATTCTTTGAAGTTTATAAGGCAATCAGAATTTTCATCCAACAATCTGAATGTCCATAAAGCTAGCGAGTCTCTGTTTGCAGAATGAGCCCAGGGACTCAACAAGTGATACAGCACTCTGAACTGCTGGCAGTCAATCTGATACTGTTCCAAATATGACAGGCTGGGGTCATGATGCTTCAATCCTGGACAGCTCGAATACCAATAACAAGATATAAACAGCTCTTTCTACAAAAAAAAAAATGAAAAAGGAGAGTCATTAAATCAGAAAAAAGTCAAAGAATTTTTCTAAATATGTCTCTTAAAACATAAAAATATTTAAGAGCAATTGAGATAAAATTCTGCTAAAAGATTAATTTTCATTAAAGGAATAACATACCTTAAAAATGACATAAAGTTCATCCAATTCCTGAAGATTCATCTTCACATCTTGTGATACAACACGTAACTTTAAAAAGATCAAAAGCAACTTAGACTCAGCATTTCCTTTTAAAAAGTCTTTGAATTCACTTGATGTTTTTCTCTACAAGGAGAAAATATTTTCTTTTCTTTTTTTTTAAACCTACACTTTTTTTTAAACTCATTCTTTTTATTGCAGCTCTAGTGACAATTGTCAAGTTATTTCTTGATTTTTTTAACTGCTGAACTAACCTTGTGTTTCTGATATAACTACTACTTAACTTCAGTGTACTATTATTAATGTAGTAATATATTACTACTTTGTCAATTAATTGAAAAAGTAAAATAGATCTTGGTGTGATAAAAGATATCATGAATAAACATCAATGAGAATAAAAGTATAAATATGGGCTGACAAAATGATTCAGTAGATAAAGGTACTTGCTACCAAAACTAATGACCTGAGTTCAATCCCACAGACCCATTTAGATGGGGAGAACCAAATGTCATAATTTGTACTCTGGCTTCCACATGGATGCTATGGCACATGAGTGTACTCCTCCAATAAATAAATGCAATACAAACTTAAGAAGGATAACATGTAAAGATGGATATGAAAGTCATCATACAGAATGCAGCATATAATATCAACTAAATGAATTCCAAAGTGTTATGCAAATATATCTGAAAATTGAGCTTAAAATAGATAATTCCTTGGGAAATATGTCACCAAAATTAACTCAATGTGCAAACAATTTGAATAAACAGAACAGAAATGGCAACCAAAGAGCTCCCATCACCAAAAGTTAGCAGATCCAAAGGTTTAGAGGCTTGTTTTCTCAAACTTTCTAATAACAGTGACATCCTGTGTACATTAAAGTATTTCAGAGCATAGAAAATATGAGTTTACTACAAAATCTATTATGCAACATAGGCTAAATTGACATAAAATTAGCATTCACAAAAAAGAAATCCTTAATGGTCATGGTGGTGCACACCTTTGATCCCAATACTTGGAAGACAAGAACAGTTTCAGGGAAGTCTGGTCTACATAGCCAGCTTCCGGGCCAACTACGGCTACATATTGAGACTATGTCTCTAAAAAAGCAAAAGAAATTCTGAAATCAATGTTATTTTAACACAGATGCAGAGAACCTTGCTAAACTGTTTAGTCAAATTATCAAAATAGAACATTAATGATATTATAGCCAGATTCATTTTACAATGCCCTGTCTTATACCTGATTTTAGTAGAATTGCTGAGTTTTTCTCTGTTTAATTTGATATTGGCTGTCAGCTTGCTATATATTGTTTTTATTATGTTTAGGTATGTTCCTTGTATCCCCGAGCTCGCCAAGACTTTTATAATGAAAGAGTGTTGGATTTTGTCAAAGGCTTTTAAAGCATCTAATGAGACGACCATGTTGTAGTTTTTCTTTTAGTTTGTTTATATGGTGGGTTACATTGACAGATTTTTTTCTTTTTCTTTCTTTTTTTTTTTTTTTGGTTTTTCGAGACAGGGTTTCTCTGCAGCTTTTTTAGAGCCTGTCCTGGAACTAGCTCTTGTAGACCAGGCTGGCCTCGAACTCACAGAGATCCGTCTGCCTCTGCCTCTGCCTCCCGAGTGCTGGGATTAAAGGCATGCGCCACCACCGCCCGGCTATATTGACAGATTTTCTTATGTTGAACCATCCCTGCATCTCTGGGATGAAGCCTACTTGATCATGGTGGATGGTATTTTGGATGTGTTTGTGGATTCAGTTTATCAGTATTTTATTGAATATTGTTGCATCTATGTTCATGAGTGCAATTGATCTGTAATTTTATTTCTTTGTTGGATTTTTGTGTAGTTTGGGTATCAGGGTGTCTGTGGCCTCATAGAAAGAATTTGACAATGTTTCTTCTGTTTCTGGAATTCCAATAATTCCTTAACAAAATTTACTATATTAATAAATAAAAAGCCACACAATCTGAAGATATGAAAGTCATTGTATCAAAGTTAACTTTTGATAATTTTAAAAATTAACTCACTATTAATTTTTAAAAAGAACTGTTCCCATTTCAGTTAGAACTCTGTGTGCGCAAACCCTCTACTACTGAGCTATATCTTTATCCTTTCAACCTGGAAACTTAATAAAATTTCTTTAGTTTAATAAAGGACATCCTTCTGAAATCAATAGTAATAAAATATGGGAGGCATCTCTATTAAATTTAGAAGTATGACTAAAAGGCCTACTTCTATTGCTATTATTCAATATGACTTCAAGGTTTCAAGATCATGAAGTAATAAACACATAAAAGAAAAGAAGATTACTTATTAGGAAGGGCCAAAATTTTTAGCACTGTAAATTAAGCACTCTTTATTTAGGGCACCAAAAGTGCTAGTATAAGGTGGAACAATCAGTCAACCAGTGTTGTGGCCACAACAAAATGTAAGAAACCCAAATCAAGAGATTTGCACTTATACCAGTAAATAACTGAAAAATGTAAAGAAAAACATCTCAGTCATTTTTGCCACAAAATGCATTATGAAAAAATCAACAAGAAATATTTAAGACCTATGTGCTGGTTAGCTTTTTGTCAGCCTGACACAATCTAAAGTCATCTGCTAGGAGGGAACCCCAATTGAGAACATTTCTCCATAAGATCAGGCTATAGGGAGGCAAGCCTCTAACGCATTTTCTTATTTAGTGATTGCTGGGGGAGGGCCCAGCCTACTGTAGGTGGGAAGACCCTGGAGCTGGTGGTCCTGGGTTCTGGAAGGAAGCAGGCTGAGCAAACTATGACGACCAAGTCAGTGCCCTGACTTCCATTGATAACGGACTGTAATATGAAATGTAAGAAATAACCCTGTCCTCCTCAAGTCCCTTTTGGTCATGGTGTTCCATCACAGCAATAGAAATCCTAACTAGGACAATGGACAGGATCAAAATCATAAATGCTTGCTAAAGGACATCTGAAAAGTCAGATAACTACATTGGATATTAAAAAGAAAAATTTAAAGTCTCATCAGATTTCAAAATGTACTATAAAGGTAATTCAAACAGACGTAGTTGTAATAACAAAAAGTAAAATAAAGAACTGCTCCCACATATGTACATGAAAATTTAGAGTATGAAAAGTACAATAAATAAGAACAGACCATGTAATAGTTTTCAATGAAAGTTTTTAGTTGGAAAATATTGACATCATATATAACAAAATCTTCCAGGTATATTAACCTGTATGCTAAATGTTAAAATAAGAACTACCATCAGTACTGTGAGCTTATAACAACTAGGTACTTTTATAATTTGTATAATTTTAGCTAGAGAAAGACAAGCTTCAAATGAAAACCAGTCATTATGAAAGAAAAAGGAAAGACTTGACGATGTAAAAATCTGTAATTTGAACACTTTGACAGACATCATAAAACATGAACAATAAAAAGGAAGAAATGATAGGTTACAAATATAATTGTCAAAGAAATGCTACTACCTGGGAGTGTGAACTCCACAGGAGCAGTACTGAGCCAGTGACCTGGGCCAGATCTAGCCTGAGGCAGCAAACTCCAAAGAAGCAGGACTGAGCCAGCAGCCTAGGCCAGAGTAGCCCTGAGGCAGCAAACTCCAGAGGAGCAGGACTGAGCCAGCAACTTGGGCTGGAGTGGGCCTGGGACACTGAACTCCACGGGAGCAGGAGCAAATCTATACCAGGGACATTTGTGGGTGCAGGACTGGGCCAGTGACCTAGGCTGGAGATGAATATCTTGCATATCACCATAGAACCTTCATCTGGCAGTGGATGGAGATAGAGACAGAGCCCCACATTGGAGCACCAGACTGAGCTCCCAAGGTCCTGACGAGGAGCAGAAGGAGGGAGAACATGAGAAAGAAAGTCAGGACCGTGAGGGAACCTTCATCTGGCAATGGATGGAGATAGAGACAGAGCCACACACTGGTGCACCGGACTGAGCTCCCAAGGTCCAAATGAGGAGCAGAAGGAGGGAAAACTTGAGCAAGGAAGTCTGGACTGCGAGGAGTGCTCCCATCCACTGAGATGGTGGGGCTGATCTATTCGGAGCTTACCAAGCCCAGCTGGACTGGGACTGAAAAAGCATGGGCTAAAACCGGACTCTCTGAACATGGCGGACAATGAGGGCTGCTGAGAAGCCAAGGACAATGACACTGGATTTGGATCCTACTACGCATACTGGCTTTGGGGGGGGCCTGGCCTGTTTGGATGCTCACCTTCCTGGACCTGGATGGAGGGGGGAGGAACTTGGACTTCCCACAGGGCAGGGAACCCTTACTGCTCTCTGGACAGGAGAGGGAGGGGGAGTGGAGGGGGGAGGGGGTAAATGGGAGACAGGGAGGAGGTGGAAATTTTTAATAAAAATTAAAATAAAGAAATTTAAAAAAAAAAGAAATTAGAAAAAGAGGCAAGCTCCATGGTACCAGGACTGAGCTGGCAACCTAGGCCACAGTGGAACTGAGACAGCAAACTCCAATGTAGTAGAGCAAACCCCAGGAGCACTGAGCAACCTCCAGGAACATGGAGTGACCAACAGGGTGACTGGAACTGTGGCACTGACTACACCACGACGAGCATCCATCTGAGCCTTGGAGCTACTGGCATCTGGAAGACTGATCACCAGAGTCACAGACAGCCCCAACTACACCAATTAGAGGAAAAGATGGGTAGACAAGGTAAGAACACACGTAACACCACAAAGATCAACACAACACCAGTAAAATCTAGTGACTCTATAGCAGTAAGACTTGAACAACAAATATATATGAGGCAGAAAAAAATGACCTACAAAATAACTTCAGGAGAATGTTGAAGCCCTTAAAGAGAATATGAGAAATTCCCTCAAAGAAATGGAGGAAAAGACAAACAAAAAATGGAAAACATCAACAAATTTCTTAAAGAAAACCAAGAAAAAGCAATCAAACATATGAAAGAAACTATTTCAAGATCAACTACCCATATATCAGTGCACTCAAGCCTCATTAGAGAAAGCTGCTTCTTGCAGTAGACAGTTACTAATATAGAAACCTACATGTGGTCAATGGGTAGAGACTTTGGAGTGTTAAGTCCTAAGTGGGATGTCTATATCACACCCTACTTCACAAGGCTCGGAGATCGATGAAGAGGAGGGGATAAAAGCATTGTAAGATCCAAAGATCATGGATAAGTTCATGTAAACTGTTTTTCAGATGCAACAGGGAAGGTGTACATAGGAACTCACAATGATTATGATAGTATGCGCAAGACCCATATAAGTCAAACCAGAAACAATCCCAGCATGTAGGAGGGGAGGTAGGCACAAAGCCATATTCCTAGCTGAGGAGCTAGCATTTGATGAATACTGGGAGGGGCAATGACAGTTTCTAGTACATTGACTGTAGTGCAGGGCAAGCCCCATTCCAAGGATTACTCAGCCAAAGGTTTAAAAGTGACAGAGCACGGAAGATGAGCGGAAGAATTTCGGAGGAGTTGGTGGAGGGGAATGAACATGATTAAGAAACATTGTATGAAATTCTCAAAGAATTAATTATATCATGGTATACTACTTTGTGCACTAAAAGAGTGAGTTAGATATAATTTTACTGATATGCAATGAACATTATATATTTGAGTGACTGGTATAATGTGTGATCTCATTTTCAAAATCTATCTTCTCTTTCTCCATCAACATGAATATGTTTTATGATCCTACACAGTAAAAAGAAATGTAAGGATGCACTTGAAACATTTTACCATAGTTACTTGTGGGGTGAGAAAACTTCATTTTTGAAATATTTCCATAATGCTTGAATCGTCTGTAATAAATGTATGTAACCAATATTTTAAGTTAATATTTTGAAACAAAAACAAAGGTTCTCTGTCCCATGTCACAGTAACATTGCTGAATTATTTAACTGAAATCTAAACCTAGGATCTTCAGAAATGTTAATCTTCCTAGATTGCGTCTTTGAGGACTCAGTTTTGTTTTGTTTTGTTTTTCGAGACAGGGTTTCCCTGTGTAACAGCTCTGGCTGTCCTGGAACTGACTCTTGTAGACCAGGCTGGCCTGGAACTCACAGAGATCCACTTGCCTCTGCCTCCCCAGCGCTGGAATTAAAGGTGTGTGTCACCACTGGCCGACAGAGGACCCAGTTTGTAAGTGAGGAGGTTTATAAAACAACAAATCATAATGATAAAAATTAAACTGTGTAGAACAATATAAACAGCAAAGTAAAATTCTTCACCTTGGGATCAGTGATCTAGTCATCTCACTGACCAGAGGAAACTGATATTAGCAGCTACCTACGGAACCATAGCAATGCTTTAAGAGTGAATTCTGTTTTATACACTTCTAATTTCTTTTAAGTATTACAGAGAAATAATATTTATTAGAAGCATTTGCTATGCTATTTTCTAATTTTAATTTTTAATTATGTGTATACGATTTGAGTGTAATGCCCATGGAAGCCAGAAGAAGGTGCTAGATTCACTGTAGCCGGAGTTCTAGAAGGTTGTGAGCTGCTGGGTACATGCTCTAGGAAGCTTGGGTCCTCGTGAAGAGCAGTACAAGTTCTTAATCAATGAGCCATCTCTCCAGCCCAAGCTATTCTTAACTGAACCACAAATGTTTGTTGCTCAAATGCCTACATTGTAGCATTCAGTATTGCTTTACAGTACAGTTGAAGGTCAAATAACAGAATCACGCTGAAATAAACACAATCATTCATCCAGAAGCAAGCAACTATTTCTCCTCTAAAAACTTACAAGGAGGCTAGCCAAGGCCTGAACCTAGTTCTGTAACTTACCATCTTTCATTTTATTCACATGGAAGGTTATCTTTTAAGGAAGAGAGAGCAAAATTCCTTGAGGGTCCCCCACCCCCTACCCCAGGTGATACTCACCACATTCTGCTTTGTTGTTTCCTCCAGGGTCTGGATCACATACAACCTATTTCGACAGCGCATGCTGTGTATATCTTCATAGCGGATACTACCATATTTCTGCAAGAAATGATTGCAGTGGCTACTCATTCATAATAAATATCCACTTCTCTTACAACTGAATTTCATCAGACTCAGTTCTCTGAAGCCTTGATTCTATTTCTATCAGTGACTTTGCACATTTCCATCTCAGTGTTTTAAATATGTTCACTAGAGAAAATTATATCTATCTACAATGTGTCTGGAGTAAGTTCTAAGACTGGTCAAAGTCTTAGTTTGTGAAAGAAAATCATTTTTACCTTTTTCTAGAGTGAGACATATTTAGACGTGGTCATCATTTGTGAAAGCAAGTGAATTTAATATCATTTAATGAAAGTTGAGGCAGAGGAAGCTATACAACCTAAGATCAATTCACAGAACTCAATATTATAGTAAACTTAGATTTTAAGTTGTTTCTTTGTTTGTATTGCTATTCTTTTTTTTTTTTTTTGGTTTTTCGAGACAGGGTTTCTTGTATTGCTATTCTTAATATACAAGTATGCCATGCAATTATTTATAAATATTTAAATATGCTAAGTAATAATATTTGTGGTACATAAAACTTACCTCATTGGATTCTCTAATCAAATCTGTAATATCCACTTTAGTGTGACTGCTTTTTTCATCATTGATATTTGAACCTTGCTGAACATTTGAAGGCAATGGGCTATCCTTATTAATGACATTGTCAAAGAACCTATCAAAAAGTGACAATAATATAAGAATTAGTGCAACTAAAATAGTTGTAGCAGAGAAAAGCACAGCTAATGACTCCTAAGTCAGTCAGAGGTCAATTTTAAATGAGAACACGAGGGAAGGAGTATGAAGAAGAATCGAAAGATAGTTGGGAAAGTGGGTAGAAGGATTAGATGCATGGCAACGAAAATGAACATGCGGGAAGTGAACAGGTTCAGAGCACACTTTGCAAATACTCCAAACCCATCCAAAATGGAATGAATATCAGCTCTATAGAGGCTTGAAAGGGGAAATAAGTTTTAAAAAGGAAAATTGAGGCCTTATCTTAGAGGTCCAAAGGCCAATGGGAGATGTATATATTATTCTGTACAGAATGGGGTTGGATGAAGCATTATAACAGTTGCCAATTCAATTTTCATTCACTTAACTCACACACATGTATGTATATACATCTAGTACTCAAAACCCCATGTGCCCCAATACAAAGTAGCATTCATACAAAATCCACCAGGAAAATAAAATTCAACCTACCTGACTGATACCACCTGGAAACCAGGATAATTTCCCCTACTGGATACTTGGTTACTAACCAGCTCTTTGCCCCTCACATTACTTTCTATATAGACATTCTAGTTTAAAGTAGAATTGTTAATGTTAGGATTTACTGAATTAATGGTGTTAGCACAAATATGAAAGGAGCCTAACTGTTCCCATCAGAGTGATATACTTTTGCTGTACTCTATTTAAAGACAAAGAGCAGGACTTTGGGCCTGGCCTTTTCTTTCAACCAGTTCTATGACTTAAAGCCAATTGCTCGATGTTTCTAGGACTCAGTTTCCTCACTGGTAAGTTAAGCAGAGTGAACAATGTAATCATTCCTATCTCCACTGGATTTAAAGATTTAAAATTTTTACTTATGTGTATATCTGTCCATACAGCATACATGTTGGAATGCCCATGGAGGCAAGAAGAGGCTATTGAACCCTTGAGTTGGATAGCAGCCTCACATGGGTGCTGGGAACCGAACTCATTTGGGATAGCAGCAAACATTCTCAATTGCTAACCCATCTCCCCCAGGCCTACCTCCAGATTTAAATGCTAGAGTTCCTACAATACCTGTTTAGTGCAGTCACAGCTTCTGCATCATCTCTACATGTCAGAAGTTTGTCTAAATTATAGTCAAGTATTGCCAATCCCAGCTGTAAAATGGCCTTTATCCCGTCATAGAAGAAACAGTCCACCACATTCACTGCGCTTTCAATAGGTAGCACACTAATGAAAAGTGTGAGGAACCACGAGAGAGAAACCGAGGAAAAGAAGGTCATATCGGTCATGTGTTCCGTCAGCTGAGGAAGGTGATCCCTAATAAGTTCTTCAAACACTGCCTGATCCACCAAGGCACCTGGAAAACATTAAAGCAAGTTAAAAAAAAAAAAAAACCGACCACCTTCCAAAAAGCTTTCTTTATGCCTCTGCTCCCTCCACTTTCATCACTTCCATCCGCTTCCTGGTACAGCTCGGCTCACTGCCTTCAAACAGGAGCCCTTTATTGCCTGCCTATAATTTCCACATGTCTGCAACTGCGAGTTGAGTGTCATGAACCTAAGAACACTTGAGCAATTCCAATTTAATCCATTTGAGGAGTTCCCGAGTCCTTCCTACAGTCAGAGACATGCACTGGATACTACTAATGAGGTGAGATCATCCTCAAAGAATTCATTATCTCAGCCGGGCGGTGGTGGCGCACGCCTTTAATCCCAGCACTCGGGAGGCAGAGGCAGGCGGATCTCTGTGAGTTCAAGACCAGCCTGGTCTACAAGAGCTAGTTCCAGGACAGGCTCTAAAGCTGCAGAGAAACCCTGTCTCGAAAAACCAAAAAAAAAAAAAAAAGAATTCATTATCTCTTGCGGTGGTAGGCTAGAACTCAGGACCTGTGCATCCCAGACAAACATGCTGTCACTCAGCTACACAGCCTCAGTGCAAACAGAATCCAATCTTGATAGGAGCAAAACTAAACGTACATAGAACTTACGACAAAAGTCAACACAATCAAGACCCGGTCACAGCATTGAGACTTAGGAAGGCACAAAGGGTAGATTACCCATAGGCATTAAAATGCCATCACAGAGGCTTATATATCTGATAACTAAAGACAATGTCACATAATTAACACAGAAAAATTGGATTCGTTTTCTATGTGAACCCATACAAATATAGAGACTCTAAGTTGATTAAAATCTCCCTCCCATCAAGAAACTATTAAAATTTCCTCAGTAGCTCTGGATGTCTCAAATCATCACTATTTTGGCAATCTAGTGTTTATAAACTCAAATTAAAATTTCATTTTCATTAGAAAGCAAGCCAGGTCCTTAATTTTGAAAAAGTAACAAATACTTTTCCAAGTACACATCAATATTCAAAGGTGTTTGCCCAAGAGTATCAGTCAATGTGACATTTTGATATGGCTTACGTCTTCTGTCTTTCTCAATCTAATTTACCAACTCTTCAGTTTGACTGGCAATTTACTAGGTAAGAAGTCCGGTTCATCTCTGTAATCTCAGCAATTGGGAGGCCGAGGCTACACACCCTGAGCTACACACCTGGACCTTGTCTCAACAAGCAAAAGTCCCCCAAATTCACAAACAAAATCACTCTCCTACAAAATAGACAATAGACATTAACATAGTTTAGAAAAGACCAAGTCTTCTTATGTTGAAGAAATTTCTTAGGTTAGAAACTAAAGTACTCTTCAATTCATGTATTAATAATATTTAGAGTTAAGACCTTCAGGAAGTGATTGGTTCACAAGGGCTCTGCCTTAATGAATAGATTAGTTAATTCATGGATTAAGGTAAATTTTCATGGAAGCAGATTTGTTATATAAAGAAAGCTAATTCTACTGTGCTTGCTGTCTGGCCATATGATATCCTATGCCACATTATTATGATGTAGCAAGACCCTGCCAACATTCTGAGCAGATGTTGGCACCATGCTCTTGGACTTACCAGCCTCTTATCACTAATTAAAACAATATAAATTACTGTCTGTGCCATTTGGTGATGCAGCAAAAATAGATTAAGCCAGTGCTCATGTGTAGATATATGTATGTATGTTTGTATGTAAGTATTCTTTTTGTATTTTTTTTACCAATGATTCGACGATTAAAATAATCAGGCAACATTCGTTCACATACAGCAACCAGAAGCCAAAAGGCTTCTTCTTCTTTTGCATATAGAAGCAATACTGAAGTCAAAATGTTCATCGCCTAAATTTCCCAGAAAAGAAACAAAAAAGTGATTATTGCTTAGGTAATAACTGCACTTCTTATTCAAGCATAGAACTTTTGAATAGCAATAATGACAAGTGAGTAATAATAATGGAAATATGAGGACTTGAAGTTAATCGAAAGTAAAGCAATGTATAGTTAGGTTAACATTTGCTAGCTGGGTATTTTATACAGCAATATTAAAGGAAAATGATGCAGTAATATCGTGGATATAAAGTACCATAAATAAAAACCAATTAGGCTGATTTCAGTGGGTTAAAATATCAATTATTGAGTTTTTAAAACAAAACACAAATTGTGGATGATATTCTAATATTGGAGAAAACAACCTTTATAACTATTTCCTGGAGATTATCCCTTAAATATGAAATCAAATCAATCACTTCATTAATTCACAAAATTTAACACCACCTCCCTATTAAATACTTTGTTTTCTTAGTTATTCTGATTCTCATCACTGTAGAAACTCTTTATCCGGTACATGCAATTTTGATTCAAATCCCAGATTTTCTACTAACAAATGGTTTTTACATATATTCTTTCTTTTCCATTGCATTGCTACTTAACTTCTTGCTTATATTGGACAGAAGAGAAAGGGCTTGGAGTTCTTTCAAAGTACCATTTGTAGAGTACTGTCATTATTCAATCTGTCTGGTACTCCTCTGGAAGACTACATTTACAAAGCTATCTTTACTTGACCTGATGCAGAGTTCATCTAGCACAAAAGCCTTTTCTCTGGAGTGTTTGTTAAAAATAATCAGAGGTAGCTATTGAGCATGTGGCTGCCTGAGGCAATGGCTAACAGCTGGGATGAAAAAGAAATTAACAAAAAACATTTGAGGAAAATCTGGGGGCTTTGAAAAACTCTAGCATATCCTTAGGAATCTAGAAGCCCATGTTCATGCATATTGCTTTAGACACATCTATAGCTTTATGTCTACTTTTTCTGAGCTACATGGGCTGAAAGCCAGGGCTTTGTATATGCTTGGCAAGCACTGTATCACTGAACTATATCCCAGCCTGTACATATGTTAAGAAAGAATAAGACCAAGCGCTCACCACTGGCTAATTTTTGGGCTTTTGGCAATCATAAACTGGTAGGGAATAGAAAAAGAAAAGAAAACTCAATATCATCAGTATTACTCAGCTGTGAACTTTGTGAACTACAATAATGGCTGGCCTTGCAAGACATTGCCCATTAGTGCAACAGTGGAACAAATGCTGTGGGAGTAACCAACCACTTTCTGATCATATGTTTATGGCCCATTACAGAAAAAAGAAACCTATACCTGAAACCACTATCAGGTCAAGAATCTATAGCTAGAGATACCATAGAGAATCTACTACTATTATTCTATCAAATGAACATGGTATTAAACCAATGCCTAATGTTATCACACCCATACATTAAAGAATCTCCTAATCCTCATCAGAGAAACTTTGCAGTAGATGATGATTAACACAGAGAACCACAGTTAGCCAAAGTGCAGATAATAAGAGATTATAGAATATTAAGGCATGATGGGAGCATATATACTGCATCACCTCCTCCAAAAGCTCAGAGGTCATTGCAGAAGAGGGTACGGAACAAGGGTAAGAGGCAGAGGTGGTGAACAACTACACGGAAACAGTGTCTTCTGGATACAGCAGGGCATCTGCAAGTATGAACTCACAGTGGTTGTGATAGCATGTATAAGACATAATCAAGCTTAAGGCAGCCCAAATCCTAGGGCATACAGGGTAGTTGGGCATAAAGTTCCACAAAGTTCCAACCCTTTTTGAGTAGCTATTGGCAATTCTTAGCTGCTTGGAGAGGAAGGGTCAATTTTCTCTATGAATGCAGCCCTTGATATGCCTACCATGCTGCAGTGGAAGGCCACACATCCAAGAACATTTAAGCAGCACAAATCGGCCTTGACGGGGCAGGGGAAGAAAAAAGACCACCAAGTTGGGTAGGAAGGGAAACGGGGTGAATCTGGGAAGAGTTGGGGCAGGGAGGTCAAAATGATTAAAACATGTTGTGCAAAATTCTCGAAAGATTAATGAAAACATATATCAAAAAGAAATTTTAACAAATAAGTTAGGATAACCAAAATATTAAAACATTATCTAAAATTATGTACATTTAGGTAACCTAACTAAAAAGATAAAAAAGAGAGAGTGAACAACAATTATTGCCACCTGAAAAGAGGTAACATGCCATATGTTAACAAATAAAATGAACAATTGTTTTTGAAAAAAATGCCACCTACTAAAACCAGTTCTAGAGGAAAGAAAAGTCAGAATGGATATACAATAAGAGATTAAAATAGTAATGGAAACACTTTTTACAAAGACAATGAGGAACAGATGGCTTTATTGGCACATTCTACTAAATATTTAAAGAAGTAATACCAGTCCTTCACA